>NW_024506332.1:3190257-3309497 GCF_017590055.1 Onychostruthus taczanowskii | reverse complement strand
CCACCCGCCCCCCCTCAAAAAAAAAAAAAAAAAAAAAAAAAAAAAAAAAAAAAAAAAAAAAAGCATCATCAAGACTTCAATTAAAGGTCTCGGAAACTGCAAAATGGACACTCAAAGTCAGAAATGTGGGACATGGCCCTGGGATGCAGCACGTCACAGCTGCTCGAGCCCCCTCGCAGCTCTGGAGGGGCCTCCGTGCACAGAGCTCGATTCAGACCCAAAAATAACCCTGACTCTCCCTGAAGCTGCCTCAAGTTGAGGATCTCAAATTACAAGTCATTTTTAAGAGCCTCTGAACCCACAGCAGTAGCCTTATTGTTCTCCTCAGCCACATTTGTCTCGTTTTCGGAGAACAAATCTGCACATCCTGCTGTGAATCTTCACCCAAAGGGTGGCTGTGGAAAAGAGCAACACAGCACTGCACTGATTTTTCTTCCCCTTCTTATAACCCACAGTGGAGTCAGGAAGAAATAAGGGACCATACCCAACACAATTTTCCCAACCCCTACTTTGCTAACAGCCTATATTTTTCAGAATCATTGGAGACATCAGGCTTGGAATACTTTTTAAAAAATTTCTATACAGTTATTTCCATGGATCTCAGAAAAAATACTAGAGAAAAAAAAAAAAAACCCACAACCAAAACCCAGAGTTGTTTTTTCAAAGTTTATTACAGTCCCAATTTTGGTTTTGGGACTAACATTTTTGGGTTTCCCTGCCCCTCAGAGAAGCCCCTGCTCCACCCCAGGGGCTCAGTTCCCTTTCCCCAGCTCTGGCCAGCAGGATATGGGATCTCTGTTCACAGTGCTGTGCTCAGCAGAAAGAAACACAAGCTGAGCAGCAAAAATATATGAATTAAACTTCTTTTTTTTTAAAAAAAGCAGCTTCACTAACCTCAAGAACTTCCTCCTGCTCCCAAACCTTTGCTTCAGCTGAGTGGGACTGGAGCCTCCTCAGACCACCTGCTAGTGCCTCATCCACAGGTCCCTTCCCTCTACCAGGATCCTGGGCTAATTAACAGAGTCACCTCCATTAGAGCACCCTCGTTAGAACATGCACATCCTGCAGGAGCCAGCTGGCACACAAAACTACAGTCTGTGCAAGGGAGAGCCAGCATCCCAGGAGCCCAGGGGGAAGAGACCTCCCAAACCCCAAAATGTTCATTACTGACTGCTCAGGAGCTGTGCAGAGATAAAAAAATGGCCACAAAGTGTGGCACTGCAGAAAAGGTGCAGAGTTTAAGGCTGGGGGCACGTGAATACACTGGGTATACACCTGGCAAACACACCTGAAGCACCTGAAACCCTTTTATTGGCAATTGTGGCCATCAAATGCACACCACAAAGCAGTTGAGAAGGAGCTGAGCTCCTCAGGAGCACACACAGCTCAGGTGTGACAGCAGAGGGGCAGCAGGACCCACCAGATGGCCCAGAGTGTCCCTTGGCAGCAGCAGCCAGCACCTGGGCTGCAGCCAGCACTGCTCATCCAGGACCTTCTGGTTCAAATTCTGATGGATTTCAGAGCTCTCTTCACCCAGCACTGCTCATCCAGTACCTTCTGGTTCAAATTCTGATGGTTTCAGAGCCCCCTTCATCCAGCACTGCTCATCCAGGACCTTCTGATTCAAATTCTGATGGATTTCAGAGCTTTCTTCACCCAGCACTGCCCATCCAGGACTTTGGGATGGATTCCAGAGCCCCCTTCACCCAGCACTGCTCATCCAGGACCTTTTGATTCTTCTGGTTCAAATTCTGACGGATTTCAGAGCTCCCTCCACTCAGCACTGCTTATCCAGGACCTTCTGATGGATTTCAGAGCTGCCTTCCCCCAGCACTTCCAGCAGAGCAGGGGCTGTTCCCAGAGGCTGGTGGGTGTCTCCTGTGGGCTGCAGCCCTGCCTGGTCACTGCCCACTCCACAGCCAGGCTTTGCCCAGATGTGTCACCCATCAGAAGTTTTTCACTGTTTTTTTCTGTTCACTCTGTTTTTTCTTTCTGTTTTTGTCAGCATCATGCTGAAAATCACACACTTACCTTATCTTTTAACTGCTGACAGCTGCCTAATCCTTCCTCCTTGCCCACTGCACATCTACACCACCATCTCCTCCTCTTCCTCAGCCTCAAGGGCTCTCAGCCTCCAGAGCTCCAGACCACAACCAATTTCTCCCTCATTATTCCAGTCCAACCCCCAACTTGGCCAAATCCGGGTAAAGTTGAAAGGAAACAGATCAAAGACAAATTTACAAGCAATTATGATGAAGCCCTGCCAGATGCACATTACAGGACCATTTACTCCTCTTCTCAGAGAGCAGCAAGACAACACCAGGCACTGCCAGCTCCAACATAAAGATGATCATCCTGGGATGTGAGCAGCTCCCAGCAGCCAAGGTCAGCTCAGGAGCCTGTGCTACACGTGCCCAGGGAGGATGGGTCACACACAGGCACAGCTTAGAGGCAAAGTATTCCAGGCACCAGGAACATGCCCATATCTCTGTGGTAAATCCTCTTTTCCAGTGCACGTGTGGAAAGCAAAGGCACGAGACCAGTGCAGGCTTCAGCTGTAACAGAATAAATAATCCAGAGACTTGCAAGTGCCAGAAGGGACAAGAGCAAGAGCTAAGCCTGAGAGTCACCTCAGAGGACAGTTTTCTCCTGCACATGTGCCTCTGATTTAAGGTTCTGAAGGGAATTCAACTCTCTTCCCACACCAGCCAGCAAAATCTAAAATACCCTTCCCATTCTAAAACGTGAGAAGTTATTCCTGTGTTCAACCTTAAGACATATTGACATTGTTGAGGAGGCAGCACACAGCCAGCATGGGATCACCATCAGCTCAGAGCCAGCACCAGCTGCAGGGGTCTCTCTGGGGAAACTTCTTTTTGTGTCTCTTTGGCACTTTAGGCCTGCCTGAACTACATGGAAACATGGTTATCATGCTACACACTGCTGCCTGACTGTTGTTCTTGCTAAAAGGTTTTAGGATAAGCTGAAAAAATACTGGGAAGTTCCAATTATCTCCAGTCAATACAGATGCCAAAGCAATTTTCCATGCAGGTTTGTGTCAGGGCACTGGCCAGCTGCCAGCTCTGGTAGTTATGTTTTCAGCCCTTCTGTAATTTCAGCAGGATGCACAACTCCTCACAGCCAGGAAAGCACTTCTAAACTAGGTAAGAGCAGCTCCTGCAAGGTAAGGAGATAGCTGTGCTGAGTTCAAGGGATTCATGTTGGATTGCAGACTGCAATGCTCCTGCAGCCAGCAGTGCCAACCAAGCATGGAATTTGCACCAGCTGACCCCCTCTGTGCTCTGCATGCAGCCAGCCCACTGTGCTTCAGCACTGCAGCTGAGGGGAAGCCAAGTGCTGCTCAGATGTCCCCAAAACTGCCCCAGGAACATTCAGCCTCCAGGGACAGCCAGTGAGGCATTTTAAGCTGCAGCTGTACCAGCAGGCACTTGTTTTAAGTGCTCTGCTGAACCAGGCACAGAGCCACTCCATTTGCACAATTCCAATACTCACTGATCCTTATCCATCAAGAATTATGTCATATTTTGCCTTATCTCACCAGCCAGAAGAACTTCCTTAGCACTTACCTTCCTAAGTACAAGGGCAGGCTCACTCAGGTTTTGTTTTTTCCCCACAGTCAGGATGCTGTGATCCAGCTACAGGAAAACCACAGTGACTCCCTTGCACGGGGTGTTTCCAGCTCACCATTCCCAAAGCTTTACTAGAGCACAGAAATGTGGTTTTCCCCCAGTCACAGCCACAAGCAGCTGTCACAGACACTGCACATCACCCATCACTGGACATCATCACCTGGCAACATCAGAACCATTTTTTCTCTGCTGCTGTCCTGAGGAAGCCATCCTGCACCCCTGGCTCCTCTAACTGGAACAACATACAGTCATTCAAAAATAAAAAAAGAAATTTTTTTCCCCAAGTTGTGTACATACAGTAGTCACTCCTTTCAACCCAAACTATTCTGTGATGTGATTCTTGATCCTAAAGCACCAATGGTTTTGGGCATCTTTTCTAGAGACCCAGGTGCCCTGGGATCCTGAGCTGCAGAGACCCCAAAAACACCTTCCTGGGACTGCTGGAAGTGCCACTGGGACCCCACCAGGAGTCTCGAGGAGACTCCCCAGCAGCTCCTACAAAAAGCACCACTCTGTCCCACAAACCCAGCAGGGATGGGGAGGGGAGCCAAGGGAAGCAGCCCCACTGATCCTGCCTCGTGCCACGCTCTGCTGTGACCCTCCACACAAGTAAATATTTGCTGGCGTATTTTAATATGGGCTTTTTATTTCAATAATAGCTCCCCATGATTTGCATTAGGATTACAGTGCTATTTTTGTGCCTATTAATCTGCACCAATGTATTCTTTCTGCTGCCTTTATTCCACTCTTCCACTGCCCAGCAGGAGGGTATTGCTGCACATACCTGCTGAAAACACACCATTTCAAATCCCATTTTCCCTGTTTTTATGCCACTTTTGAGCTCTTTTGTTTCCAGGACAGGATATTTCACTCCAAATTAAGCTTTCTGTTCCATCATTATTCCTTGTCATTACTAAATGTGCCCACAAACCAGAGGCAGCACTGTCAAGTGTTCTGCTGTGACACGTAACGAGGGGTTGGAATGAACAGGATCACTGCACGTTGCTTTTTCTGCCTTATGAAGCATCTGCAACACCTTTCAAGTCACAGTGTGTCAGCATTAACATCTCTACAGAAAAATACAACTGCCTCATATTGTTTTGAAAGTCATTTGAGGCATAATTCAGAAGGCACAGTAATGAGACAGACTTTGCATTAGGGCTGTAATATCCAAGATCATGAAAATACCAAAGGAAGTGAAGACAACACTGGTACAATCCATGATTTACTGAGTTCAACCTGGAACATTATCTCTTCTCACCATTCCTTTGGATGGAGACAGTCAGAAACACAAGCAATTTGCAAGTAATTTCTCTGCTCTTCAAGCCATGGTGTTAAAAAGGATGTTACTGTGGTGGGAAAACCTGTGATTAACAGAAAAGGGCAAAACACTTAGAACATGACCAGAGAACGTTTGGGTCAGTTTGCCAGCACCACTGAGAGCAGCAGGGTGAGCTACAGGCCCTGCTCACCCAGCTCCCCTCCCTGAGACCTCCTCTCACACAGGAGCTGTGCAGCCTGGCTCCAGAAAGCAAAACCTGCACCTCCAGGTGTCCCAGCCCAGAGCTGACCCCTCAAACCACAGCATCTCCTGGTCAGAGACAGCAACAAGTCACCCCAACAGGATGGGACTGAAGGCTCACCCTCTCCTGACACCTTGGCTGTGGCAGAACATGTTGCCCACAGGAAGAAACACTTTCAGAGGTTTCCCAGCACTACCAAGTACCACAAAGGATTTCACCTGACCCAGCCCCTCTCTGGCAGGACTGACACTGCCCACAGTCCCTCCCAGAACCTCTTCTAAGCTGTTCTTTCTCCACTCTACTCACACTCCCCAGGTGCTCTGCACCCATGGTTGTCACCCTGCCACCACCAGGACGTCTCACCAAAATCTCCTCTGGATTTCAACCCCAAGTTCTTCCCCTGCATGGCAGTGTAGCTGTAACCCATCTTTTCTCCACAGTCTCATGGAAGGATGCTCTCTCCAGAGTCTTTTCCAGATGATCCAGCAGCAGAAGGCTAGAAGGACTCAAAGCAGTGGTGGTTGTACTAATGTTCTCCTTTGTGTTTGCATTTTGTTGTTTTAGTACTACATGTTGGAGAGACACGACACTTGGGGTTTGGGATTTAATTAGTGCCTGTGACTCACTCTCCCACCCAATTCCATAATCCTCTGCTTACAGTAGGGTATTTACATGCCATTTTATAGCCATATAAGTGAAGATTATTCACCCTCAAGCTGCAGGCACAGAAAACACACAGTCTGTCCCAAGGCACAGGCTTGCATCACCTCTCAGGAGCACACGGACAAAACCAGTGTTTGTCCCCCATAATCCAGAAAAAACCAGGATTTTCTGCACCTGGGGTAACTGTGTCAACAGTCAGCATGCTGAAGCACAAAGCACTGGCAGGGTGTGTCAGCCACAGGCTCACACACAGACCCACAGGGGTGAGGGGTACCTGCACAACTGTCTGAAGGTGGCAGTGGGGACAGAGGTGACACTCAGGACACCACACACACAAACAGCAGCAGCAGGCCCTGCTCCAGGAGGGCCTGAATGTGGATCTCCTGGTCTTACTACACCCAAATGTCTGTAAACAGTGCATGTGTTTGTGTACATGTGTGTTATAAACCAGAGCCCAGCTCTGAACCAGAACAAAACAAACCCTCACGTCCTGCCAACAGCCTCCCCAGCTGAGAAGAGCAGATAATAACCCTAAATTAAACAGGGCCTCTCTCAGCCCAGATTTTCTATCTCAAAGGAAATAAGCTTTACTTAGTTGGTTTTTGTTGCATTAAGTCCCTTGACTTAGCATAACAGTGCCAAGTTGAAGGGACTGCTTCAATCTAAAGGCCTGGCCCAGCATCTCCCAGAGCAGTATTCCAAGGAGCTTTTAGTGCCTGACCTCACCAAACTCACCTGAACAGGGAATTAAACACACTAAAACCAAGCAGAACTCTGGGTGCTTCACTGAGCTTTCAGCTGTGGCTTTGTCTGTTCCTTTGGGCTGATTCCACTGCCCCTAAACAGCACTTTAAAAGGTTTCATCCTGGAGTGGAGCTAGAACTGCTCTGGGAAACTTATCAAATCAGATCTTGAAACATCAACCGCCAATTAAATAGTCTGAACATTTAAGTTTTATCTTGAGGGCAAAAAAGAAAGGACACACCACTAACTCCAGCTGAAAGAGCTTCATCTGTGTAAGGAGCAATGGTCACAGTAACTCAAATTTCAGCCTTGTTCTGACCATTTAAAGTGGCTGTAGGAGGCAATCAGAGCTCCAGAACTCAGGGAAAGCAGATAGCACCCAGATAAAGCATAGAGGACGTCTAGTATTTCATGACAGGAAACCTGAAACGTGCACAGTATCAGGAGATCAGCTGAATCCTGCATCCCCCTAGTTGGAAAATTAGCTAAAAAGGTATTTTTGCAACAAAATCAGGAATAGTGAACACAACATACTCTAAAGAAGACTGTAACAGTCATAACTGCAAAAAGTCAGGAGAGCTCAGAGCTAAAGTGAACAGACAGGAAATGCAGCTATTTTGTATCTCTAGTGATACTTTAGTTGAAGAAAAAACACAAGGAACATAGATACGGGTTGTGTGTCAAGCCAGCCAAGGACAGAATCCTCCTGGCATAGGACAAACTCTTGAAGAATATTCAAGCTTTGCTGGGCAAATCACCAGCTGCCCTTCCCTCACTGCAGAGCAATGTGCTCAGCTTGTTTTCTCCTAGCAAATGCTGGGGCTTCCCAGGCTTCATCCTGCTGCCAGAGGAAAGCAGTGCTGGGAAACTGAGGTGGATTCTGTGCTCACCCAGTCCATATCCACAAGAGCAGCAGCTCTGAGCACTCACTGCTTCATAGTGCATAGCACAGAAATACATGTCAGCCCTACAGCTCTCAAAGTTAGGCACTGTCCTTCCAGTAATTACCATTCCAAGCAGCCAGAAATTCTCCACACAGCTCACATTCGAGCTGGGAAGAATCTGACCTGCACAAAGTCCATCTGCACAGAAGTAACAGTTTCCCCATGGAAGCAGCAAGCAGAGGAGCCTCAGGCTGGCCAGCAGAAATCCCTCAGGCTGAGCAAGCTCTCCAGGCATGGAAAGCCCAGCACCTGCCCACACAAAATGCAGCTGGGACTCGGTGAGAGGCGGGAAGAAAAAGGGGAAAAAATTAAACAACCAGCTTCAAAGACACCTCCAGAGTCCATGAGACAGCATCCATCATCAGGGCAAAGGTCTGCTTCCAAGAGAGCAGAACAGCCCAGGCAAAGCCCTGCTCATCACAAACCCTTCTCACTCCAGCTCCAGAAAGCAGCAGCTCTTCCAGTTCCAGCACTGCTTAAGCTTTGTGCTTTAAATACCACCAGGAAAACTTTAACAGAACATCCAGCACATCTGAGCAAAGCACTTCTCCCCAGGTAAAACACTTCTCCCCAGGTAAAACAAAGGCTTAAGCTTACACAGAGTTCATGGGTCACTCTCAGCCAGGGGAAAGCAGGGCCATAGTCAGCCCTACACAGATTTACCACAGCTGAGAATCCTAATGTGATTATCCAATGTTACCAACATAATTATAGGGCCCTTGCTTAATGTCACTGCTGCAATATCTAGGCCATGACAGGACAGATTTAGATTTACAAGCTCCACCTTCTCCTTTTAAATAGGCAGGACGTCACCATGGTTAATGTTGGTGTGGCAGCCCCAGCCAGGAGTGCCTGAACTGTGCAAAATAATACAGCCAGGAACCTCACACAACACCAGCACAGCCTTTGCCTCTCCTGATTTTAGCAGAGCAAGACTGGTTGTCTAGGAATTGTGGCAGTTTTGGGAGTGAACATTCAGTCTATCAGCTGTGATGCTCACAATGGCAAACAGACACAAAATAATTATACAGTTAACAGGCATTTTCACTGCATGGACAACATGGGAAAAGCATAACTGCCTCTTGTCACTTCTCAGAGGGGGGTTATTTTGATAGAGCTGATTTAAAACCATCCAGCTTCATTTCTTTGCATGTTTCAGGACCCCAACTCATTACAGACCTCTAGGAGACACCTCACTCCCCACACAATCCTCCTGCAACTCAGCCAGGTCCATGGAGAAGGACAAAACAGGAAGCTGTAAATCACAACACAGCAGAGAAAGGAGGAGAAGGAAATTAATCTCAGCCATGCAACAGCATTTTAAAAGCCTAAAATAATCACTGGGCAAGATCCAGGCTGTGCATTAAACCCACACTCTTGTCAGAAGCTCCAGTCCAAGGGCAGCAGGAGCTTGGCACTCTGAGAGCAGCCCAGACACCCCAACTGAGGGGCATTAAAGTCTCCCAGTATTTGCAGTATTTGTGACAGCAATTTCATAACAAACAGCAGCTCACTGGGGGCGATGGCACCGTGCTGGCTGTCACAGCAGGAAGCACGTTTAGGTGTTCACGTGGGTAGATTTGCTGGGCATGTGCTCTGTGCACAGCCCTGTGCATCCACTCCACTACTCCCTGACAGGCAGACTTGCAAAACCAAAGCTGATAGAACAGTGTTTTATTACTATGCAGCAAGACACGCTGCCTCCAAACAGATTACTTGGCAAGGCAGGCTCAGTCCCTCTCTGTTGTAACAATTTTAGTCCCTGAACTTTCACTGTAAGCCCGAAAAAAAAAAAAAAAATTAATGGGTCATGAATAACTCACGGCTTAAAAAATTTTTTAAAGAATCATTTGTTTAGTTATCAGTCAGCCCTTTAAAAAGCACATTTCAGCTGCTATTATTCCCAGCAGCTGCTAATAGCATCTGAGCCCTTGTTCATCTCCAAGTGAAATTAGCACTGGCATCAACACGCTGCGGAGCATGACGGGCTGAGGGAACACGGCTGGAACTGCAAAGCCAGCAAGAAGTGCAGCAACTGCAGGCAGCTGAAGAGCTCCCCTGGAAAGGCAAGGAAGCTGTGAATCAGGCAGGAGAGGAGAGAAAAAAAGCAAAACTAGTCGAGCAGAGAGCAGGCTGTAGCTGGAGAGGAGGGAGAAAGCAGGATGAAGGCCAGGGCTGGGACTAACTGGGCTGGCTTGCAGGGGCCAGGCAGAGCAGGCCACGGAGAGGTGTCATGGTAACAGCACACTCCATTTGGGAAGCAATTAGGCAAGGATCCTAGGACAGCTCACAGCAACAGACAGGTCAGGCATTGAGGAATTCTGATCCCAGCATTAGGGAATTCTGATTGCCAGGGCAGCACCCAGACATGCTCCTGAGCACAGCAGCAGGGGAAGCACAAGCACAACTCCACACGTTCCAGGAAGAGCCCAGACAAGTCAGGCATTGAGGAATTCTGATCCCAGCATTAGGGAATTCTGATTGCCAGGGCAGCACCCAGACATGCTCCTGAGCACAGCAGCAGGGGAAGCACAAGCACAACTCCACACGTTCCAGGAAGAGCCAGAGCTCACAGCCAACAGGACCCTGCCAGAGCTCCACAGCAGTGCATGGAGGCTTCTCTCCAACCTCTCCTTAAACCCAGGAATCCAGAGTTCATCTTTCCAGGAACGCCAGATAACTACAGATTATGGCTACCTGTGTAACTACAGGTTACAGGTAGCCCTGGGCCACTGAAGTGCCACCCCCCTGAGTAACAGGACAGCACAACTTAAGGACACATCCCATTCCTCTGCAGGGCATATGCTAATCCACCCCTGAAGACAGCAATGAACTTTTCAACTCCTGAGTACATGCCAGCTAGCTAGAGAGGTATCCACGATCCCACCAGGCAGGCCTTGGGGAATTTAAACCCCCAGGTACAGCCAGGAGCACAAAGGATCCATCATTCAGCATTTAATGGGGAAAAATATCAGTTCTACATGGAACAGGGCTTTGAGTTTTCCACACATGCACAGGTGAAGAGGGAGAGGTATGAACTATTTGTCTGCTCATTTGTCAGATGTCTAGGAACAGGAAACAGCTGCAGGAGTCCAGAACCTGCAGTCTTGTGGCTGTTACTCACCAAGCCTGTAACCACTGAGGATTGGATTCATCAGTTCAAATGAACTTAAATAATTGCTTTACTTATTTATATCTCAACATATCACTAAATGCACCAGTTGCAGAAAAACTTTCAAAGGTACAGTGTAAGGCCTTCTTATGTTAAGTTAAAAGCAAAAGGTAGGAAACAACCACCTGTCCCCCTTCAAAACTAGCATCATTTTAATTTTTTAAAAAGTCCAATACATTTAATCCTATCACATGTGCTGCTGAAAGCTGGGTGAGCAAGGCTGAGTTTGTTTGTTTCTGTGGTCTCTGAATAATACCAGATCTCCAGAAGATCCTGTGTGTCAGCTCTCACACCAAGATGAGCTGCACCATCACAGCTGCTTGTTCCTCACACCCTCTCTCTGAACAGGCAGCAGCACAGAGTGTGTTCTGGTACCAAGGGAAGGGCCAGGAATCTCCAAGGAGCAGGAGAGGCTTTATTCTGTATTTGCATTATGTGACACAGGGCCCTGGTCCATGATAAAAGTTCCTGGGTACTATGGTGACATGAATATTAATGACCCTGTGATTAAAACACCAGGCAAGGAGTTATATTTGCATTTAATACAAGACTGTCCCTGCTCTCCTACACAGCCCTTATCAAATGGCTTCATCTTCATGGGCTTCAGCTTCTCATTTGTGAAATAATTTGATAAGCCCCCCTGCCACCATCTGCCTGTCTGCTCTGCAGAGAGGGGACGGGCACAGAACCACAGGTTGTGTCACACCTCACACTCAGAGCCTTTGTGCTGTGCAGAGACAGCTCAGCAGTTCAAACTGCAACTGGTAATGCAGCACAGAAACAGAAGGGTAAACTCATGTTCACATACCCAAGTACATCTGCTGACTCAGAAGCAACAGGTAAAGGCTGAAAGAAAGGCTCTGACATTCAGCACGTTTGTTCTTCCCAGAAATACGTGCCCAAGGATGACAGGACAGTGTGACCTGCCTGTATTGCCCTCTCTCCCACACTGCCCCTCCTCCAGCCCTTGCCACCCCACACATCAGGGCCCTGTGATGCATTCCTTCATTTCCTTACAAACACAACCAATAAAAGCCACAAACATAAGAACCAGCAGGATCTCATCAGCTGGGTGAAAAGGCGAGTGTGGCAGAACCTGAGTCCCTGCACACACACAGGTGCTGCCACACATCCTTCCCACTCCAGAGAGTGTTTTCTTTACCAATCTCAGGGTATTGCAATGCCACCAGCCATCTGCATACCCCTGGTATCACACACTTCTTGCCAAAGGTCATTAGGAGAGTCATTAGAGCAGAGCCCTGGGCCAGCAGCAGCCATAAATAACCTTCTTGTGGCCACGCTGCAGCCAGAAGGGAGGACTTCCCAAAGATCCAGCTCCCTCCTCACAAGCAGCAGCTCAGTGCCAGGGAGGTTTTATGGCTGAAGCACTTCCCAAGTCAGAAGCCATTAATCCTTCAGAGGGTCACAACAGGTAACTGAAGTAACACTGAATTAGCAGGTAGGTCATGCAGAGAAGGCACAGAAGGTCTCCACTGCTGTGCTTCTCACATCAGCACCGATTTCTTGTGTTCCTTTTAAGAATTTCAAACCACTTTGGAAGTCCACATTTTGCATCACTCTCGTGAACACTTTAATAGCACCCCTATGCAACCTGGGATAGCAATGAAATCACAAAATCATGTAGAACACACCAAACCAAGGGCTCCTCCTGCTTGCTTTGTGCCTTGGAGAGACACTGATGTTCAGTGACAGCCACAGGAACCAGGCACATCATGTCCTCATGGAGCATTCTGCACATCTTTGAGACAAGCTTGAGTTTATTTCACTGCTGCCATTTGTGCAGCAAAGGCACACATCAGCCCTGCAAGCATCATTTTGCTTGCAGAAGGAGAGACAAGCTAAGATGATATCTGAACAACAGCTGTGCAATTAGAGAGCCTCAGAAGATCCTGCATTTTGCTCTCACACCCTCGAGAACAGCTTGTCAGATTGCTTTGCAAGTTCACACAGGCACATTTTGGGGCCCCCTACCACAGGCCCATGGGAAGGGAAACTGCTGTGTGACTAACAGAGAATGGAGATCAGCTCTACCTGCCCTCATCACAGCACCAGCCAGCTTCCAGCTCAGCTGTGAGGGGATGCACACGCAAATCCCTGCTCAGGGAACTCAGCTGCTGATGGCTTTTTTTATTTTTAATCTATGAGATCACCCGTCACTGGTTCGTAATTTCTTTCTGCAAAATCATGAAGCAAACCAGACGCTATGAGCATCTTGTTCCAAAAATGTCTTTAATCCAATCCTACAACACATGGCCCAGGGTCCTGGTGTCAGCAGGGGTTCTGCCACAGAGCAAGTGTGAATTTACACCCAAATCACACGTGTGCCAAGAGGTTCACTGAAATCACAGCGAGGCAGCACTTGAGAGGAAACACAGACTGCAATTAAAGCACCCAATCTGGAAGGCCAGAGATCAATTCCTGACTTGGCCACACAAGCTCTGCATTGCTTCACCTCCCTATCTGAGTTGCCAGCAGCCCTAAAAGGGGTGGAAGGACACATTGACAGGCTGTGCCAGGGCTCAGATACTCAGGGTAGTGAGAGCTCCTCTCATTAGAGGAGCTGCAGCAGCTCCCCTCTGTTGCACTCTGCTGCATCACACTGAGGGCAGCTAACAATAACCTTCATTTCATTTAGTGGCAATTCCTGGACCTCCTACAAAAGGAGAAAGTTTCCATAATGACAAAAAGCCACAAATGAGAATTACCTTGCAGTGCCTCACTTAAGCCTTTCCAAATCTTTTCCCTGTGCTTGTAAATCACTGTCAGTATTGTTCCTACTCTCAAGAAGTACAGCAGCCAGTATCTGATCCAAAGAGGTTTGTTTCCAGCATGATACCACCACAAGGACATCCTGTGCTTCCCTCATCCAAGGAAGCCAGCACCCCTTCCTGGGAAACTTACTTAGTTACCTCTTGTTATCAGAAGATAACTCCTCCATAAACCAATTTTGCTTATGGCATGTTCTCAGAGACTTCCTGTCTCCTTCCACACACAGAACACAAGTAAACACTTAGCACAAGAGAAGGCAAATTGGTTGTGACTTTCCAGAGAAGCAGCACCAGCCCTGCAGCTGGCACACTGCCTCAGCCTGCCCAGAACATTGACACTGAAAAAAAGTCACCTTCAAGGGAAGCAGCTCCCAGTCCCAGCACAAGTGTGCAGCACCTAGCCAGTCCTGACCCCTATTAGCCATGATTAATGCAAGTGGGTGAGCTTGGAAGGCAAGAAGTGCTAAATCCAGAGTGGATTCCAGCTTGTCTTCAGCACATTTGTAACTTCCCACCTGCTCTCCTCAAGCTGCTGACAAGCTCCTGCACAAAGGGGAGAAGGTTCATGCCACAATAAAAACATTATGCACATGCAACCAGAGGTTAGTAACCTGCTCCTTTAAAACTACCAGAACACTTCTGCAAGACCCCAGCTGGAGAGTTAGACCATGGATCACCCCCAGCCAGAAACCCCAAACTAACATTTCTTATACTGACAACTTCATAGCAGGACTGCTTGAAACAGAAACTCTCCTGGTTTCACATGGAAGGTTCCTTCCTGGGATGATGACTGGCTGGGCTAACACTGCCTTTAAATCAGCTTTTAGCTGCCACAGCTACTCCATAAGGAACCAGCCCCCCTGGGTACAACCCAGACCCCTTCTGTGACAGGCAGCACAAAGCCCATGAGCCAAGCCAGGCCAGTCTCTGGCCCACACAACTTCTTACACACTTAAATCCACTAACACCTGCTTTTCCTCCCTGATTACATCTCAGGACACAGCACATACTGTCCCAGCAAAAGCTGTGCTGCTAAAAGCACCAAAACAGTTGGGATACCTCAGCATTTAGCAAGTAACTCCCTTGGGATCCTTCACAAGTTCCCCTGGCTTCTACTCTCAGAAAAACAGACTGCTAGAACACAGAATGAAACATCCTACCTGGCAGAGCAGAGTGCAGAGTACATGTTCTGCTCCACAAGAAACAGGGGAAAAAAAATATCACATGTCCCCTTCCAAGAGGAGAAACAGTTTAATTCCTAATCCAAATGTCCCTGGTCAGGTGATTAGCAGCTGGCCCTTGGCTGAAGCTGGAAAGCAGTAACTCACAAAATACACTTCAAAGCAATGTCTTGAACCCAACCACACTGGAATTGGGTTGAGGATCACATAAATCTGCAAAACATTCCTCAGATGGGGTTTGCTTTAAAGTGAAATTATTTCAGAAGAAGCTCACGTGTGTTTTCAGTGACTTCAGGTTACAGTGCTGCAGGGGAAGGAGGTGCCAAGGGAGAGCAGGGCAGGGGCCAGCAGAAACCCTCTGCACTCAGGCCAGCACCCTGGGCAGCTCGGGGCACCCCCACCCCACCAGGCTGGGCATTCACAGCCTCTCCCAGCTGGCACCCCCACCCCACCAGGCTGGGCATTCACAGCCTCTCCCAGCTGCTTCCCACATGCACTGCCCTGCAGGTCTGCTAAGGAAAGTCAGGATGGATCCCACAACATCCCTCTTTTCAAAACAGAGGAAAAAGCACAGCTGGCAAACGTGAGATGATTCTGTGCCTTTGCACTGGTTTGTAATACCAAGCACTAAATGCTTTCAAATCAACACCAGCTACAGCACACAGGCACGTACCTGAAAAACTTCAGTGAGATATCCACCAATTATTAAACCTGAATCCCTTACTTACACACTTGAAGGGGAAAAGACCTTCAAAAAAGTCATTTTCAAAGTAACTTTTCACAGACCTGCAGAAATGCAGCCTGTACTTTTTGCTAGAAGCAGAGCAAGACAAAACCCTGCTCAAACACGTGGCCCATCAATGTTTACACACCTCGGGTCAGCTCAGCACTCCCTCACAACACTGTGAGTGGAGTCACACAAAACACAGAGGCCTTCAAAAATGGGACACTGGGGCAATCCCTAACCTGTTTTAGCTCACCCATGCCTCGTGGTACTTTGCCACACACACACACACCTCTCCCAAACTCCTTAGCAAATTCCTCATTTATGGCAACATCCTTCTCAGTGTTTCTGCTGCTTTGATCCCCATCAGAGGGACACCAACCTCCCTAGAGCTCCAGCATGGGGCTCTGGGGTGGGGGTTTGTTGTTTTGGTTTTTCCCCTACACAAAGGCAGAAACAAAGAGCAGTACCTGATTTGGTCCAACACTCTTTTGATTTATTTTCAGAAAGAAAACAGCCAGACAGCAGCCTGACTCAGCCCCACACTGACAGAGCTCCTGGGCATTGACCTCAGCTCTGTGAAACACCACTCACCCCAAAACCAGTCACAACACCCCTCAGCCCATACTGGGGCCCTGTGTGCCTTTAAACCTGGCCCTGCAGACCCCCAGGGCCAGCAGCACTGCCCTCCCACCACAGATAATCCTTTTGCAAACTTTGAGGGGAATTGTTCAAGAGCTTATTTGTGCTATTATATGGATTAGAGCAGGAGAGCTACAAGGACCCAACTAGGAACCACCTATTGCAACACCCTGTTTGAAAAAAACCCACTGATTCACCATATCCTAACACCACAACCAACTCCTCAAATTCCTTCTGCATTATTCCCATCTACTTCCTTCCAAAATGAAGGGATGTTCCTCCCTGCCCAGGCAGGCAAGTATCCAGACAGAACTATTTTTCAGGGGTGGGGGGGTACACCTAACCACAGCAGGTATTTTGGGGGATCTACACAAGAGTCCAGAGGCACATGGAGCCATTTGCCACCTGGCACAGGCAGTGCTGCAGCCAGGGCACACACACTCCTCATCAGCAGGGTTGCTCAGCAGAATTCAGGGTGACCAGGCACAGCTCTGACAGGCAGAGGCAAATTCCAAACCCTTCAGTTCCAAAACTTCTGGTTCAACTCAAGTCTCCTCCACACCATTCATCACTTCATTGGGTCTCTCTTTCAAGCCACTTTTACAGCTCTGTTTTTTCATGTTTCACAGGCTGCACCTAAACACAAGCCTCCCCACTCCCTCCTAAAGCAAAGAGATGAGAGGCCCTTCCTTCCTAGACAGGATACTCCTCCTACAAAGTGCTTCCCAGGGGACTTTTCCTTTTAGCAGAAATAGCCAGGAGTTGCCTCTTCAGCACTGCTGAAACACCACTGCAGCTACAGAGAGGTTTTCCAGCCGAGGTTTCAGACGTCAGGAGCGTGGGGACCGGGCTGCCCACGAGCTCCCCAGGTCTCCAGCTGAGTCAGGGAGAAAAGGCTGTTCAGCAGCACACCCAGCCAGGGGCATGCAGCACTCCTGACCCACACTGCTCCCCCAGCTGGCCCAGCTTCCCTGCAGAGGAAAAGGCATTTTCACTGCTGCCAACAAAAGGGGACAACCTGCAAACCAACCTGCAAACCAACCCACTGCCTTGCTCGTGTCCCCTCGCAGATTCCACTCAGCACACAGAGGATTTCACACTGCCCACGGCACAGCCTCACTGGGCAGCACCTTTTACCACAAGAACTCCCTCTGCCTCACAGGAACTGTTTCACAGGTGTGCTCAGCCTGCATGGAAGGAACCCAGAGCTGCAGGTCATGCTCCATCCCACACACAGAAACAGGAGATGTAGGGAAAAGCCCCCACAAGCAGCAGCTCCCCCAGGACAGAGAGGCAGGGAAGGGAGGCTCTTCTCTCCCAGGCAATCTGTGCTCCCACCTCCACCTCTGCTGCAGCAGGAGAGCCCGGTGACACATGGCTTTGCTTCCCAGGGCAGAACCTGCCAGCACATTACTCATCAGCAAAAAAAGCCTCTGCCTTCCCATGTTACCAGGATGAGGCCATCCTGCATTAAAGAGAGACTGACAGCTTCTCAAGTTTAGCTCATGTAGGTCCTAAGCTTCCAGAGCCAAAAGGGCCTTGGAAATATCAGTCCAAGCAAACCTATACTGCAAATTTAAAGGAAAAAAAAAATCACTATAGTTGCTAGGTAAAAGCCTGGTTTCAGTGCTCCTCTCAGCAGAACACATCAGAAACCAAGTCTAAAAATCAGCCACAGACCTATTTTCTTGTACACCGTGATGAATTCTTACAAATCTGAACACAGGCAGCGTACACAGAGTCCCTTTTCCATTTTAGGGCTCTTTCTGTAAAAGCCAACACAGGTCCTCCCACTCAGCTCTCTCCCAGCAGCTCTCCTCTCCTTCGCCATCAAAACAAAACACTGTTTGGACTAAATTTGCCCAGGATGCTGCGCAGGAGGGACCAGGAGCAGGTCTAAGGAGGCCAACATCTCTCTGAAGGTCGAGGCTAAGGTTACCAGGCAGAGCCATTCAGGAGGTTCCTTACAGCCCCAACAAATGAAATGTAAAATGATAGTTCGAGCAGCAGAGCTGGTCACAATTAAACAAATGCCACCAGCACTGCAAGGCCTGCACACGTCGTGAGTTCTGTAACCCCCAGGATTCATTTTTAGGTCTCTAACTGTTTTATTTGGGGGGGAAAAAAAAATAAAAAAGGCAATTGGGATCACCACTTCCTCTTGCAGACATCCCACACACAGAGAAATCCCTCATCCCAGGTCACAGCCAGTCCTGCTCAGCCTATGTGCATAACATAGCTACAGGGAATTTACTCCAGTGCTTTAATCCTCTCTGCTTGAGGTGGGAAAGGAGGTAACAGCTGAAGAAAGTTTAAGACTGAAGGACACTGCTTTCTTTATTTACAGCAGCTTGTTCTGCACCAAAATATTTGACAATTTTGGTTTGGCTGTTTCTTTAGGTTTTTTTAACTCCCACTTTAGGAGAAGTGGGAAACAATTAACTTCTGAAAATCCCCCAATTTCTAAAGCATTTAAAAAAACAGCCAAATCTACCAAACCCACACTGGATTTACAGATGGGAAGCCCAGACACATCAGCTTACAGACACCACTGGACTGCAATTCTACCAAGGACAATGAAATATTCAGCAATCTGGGGGTCAAGGAGGAGGCTGAGTGCCCGGGACACCTCAAGGCCTCCCTTCCACCTTGGGAAGAGAAAAGCAGCGTCCTCGAGCGCTCAGAAAGGCCCCGGGACCTTACCTTCCGCCAGCACCTCATCCACGGTGACCTGGTGCCGGCCGATGCTGAAGACCCGGCCGATGTAGCCGCTGCCCGGGCCGCTGCTGCCGCCGCCGCCGCCGCTGGTGCCCGACCCGGGCCCGGAGCCGCCCTGCTCCCGGCGCGAGTCGAAGAACTTCTTCATGTCTCAGGAGGCGGCAGCCGCCGGCGACGGGGGCGATGCCGGTGTCACTCCCGAGCCCTCCTGGCTCCTGCCGCGGCCGCTGAGGGGGGCCCGGGGCCGCTCGCCTGGCGGGGCCGAGCCGCGCTGTCCCGCGGGGAGTCACACCTGCAAAAGCACCGGGGATAACGGGCCTGCGGCGTCACCCCCGCGGGCCCCTCCGCGAGCCCCGACCCGCAGCGACGCTGCCCGGTACCTCGCAGAGGGCGGCGGGAGCCTCCATGCGCCCCGCGGGGCCGGCGTGCGCAGCCCCACCGGGTCACGGCGGGGGCCGGCTGCCGGCAGGGCCCGGGGCTCGCATCGCTGCCTGGCGGCGTCACCGGCGACCACCGAGCCCGTCAGGGACAGGGACCGACCCCGCCGCCGCCCCCCGCCGGCCCCATCCGACCAGGAAATGGGCCGTCACAGGAAGTCCCGGCTGCCGTCGGGAGCACCGCCCCCGCGCCTCCGCCAGCTGCAGGGCCCGGCCCCGCCGCCCCGGGCTGTGCCGTCCCGTTCCGCTGCGCTCCGTCCCGGGATGTCGCGCCCCAGAATGTCCCGTCCCGCAGCCCTCAGAGCGCCCCCCGCCCCACAGTGCGGGGGGAGGGGGAGCGGGGGCTCGGCGGGATGGCGGCGCCGCGCGCGGCACGCTGGGGGCGGTAGTTCCCTGTGGCCGGCGGACGGGGTGCCCTGTGGCCGTGGGGACTACAAGTCCCGGCATGCCGCGCGGCTCCGGCCGGCAGGGAGCGCTGTGCCGGCGGGGCCGTGAGGGGGCTGTGGCGGAGCGCCCGGGCCGGGGTCGCCCCTCAGACCGGCCGGGACCGGAGGCCGCCCCAGGGACAGCGGACGGGGCCCGGGGACTCGGCGTCCTCCTCGCCGCGAGGGATGAGTGCAGAAATCCTGTCCGCGAGGAACCACGGCCCACATTTGGGCTTTGCATGGTGACGGGTATTTACGTTTATCTTTGAAATAATGCGCTAAAGTCGATGTTTTTGTGGTATAATAATAAAAGGCCACTGCTGTGACATCTTGGGATTAGCCTGAAGCACGAGGCTTATCTTCACACAGGCCCTGCTAGAGCCTGTTTTGAGAGCCTAAGAAAAAATCCTGACAGCAGAGATATCCTTCTAAATGCCTTTAGTTTTACACCTGGTAGCTGGTTTTGTAAAACCCGTGCCTTGGATTTGCTGTTAAATTACAGCTTCCTCCTCCTTCCTGCCTGGCAAGATGCTCCTCAGGGGCACTGCAGCTCCTCCAGAGCCCAAAGCCATTGGGTCAGGCTTTGGAAAGGTTTAGTTTAGCTCAGATCTTACTGTAAATGCACTTTGAGTTCTTCTCAGCATTTTTTCCTCAGGAATCAGGAGATTTTCCCAGCTTATGGCATCCAGAGCAGCCAGCTCCTCTCATGCACTATTGAAGGCTGGAGCTGGGATTTCAAGCAGCACAGGGAAATGTTAAAATGGCAAAAATTGGGGTTTTTTTCCAGAATACAAAACCCAAGCAGCACTTGGTTGCCAAATTAATACCTCCATGACAGCACCACTGTCCTTCCTCCCCTCTGACTGGCATGGAAGAGGAAACCAAAGCATGGTCCCATTTTCCCAATGACTATTATTTCCTGTATTATGGTAATAACTACAGCCACTGTGCTGCCAGCCCCTGTCCCCAGGGTAGGCCAGACCTGGTTGCTTTGGGGTGACAAAAATGTTTACCCTTCCCACAGCCCTTGGCCTCGCTTTGGTCACGAGCTTCCAGCCATGCCAGTGAGGTTGGATCAGCCTGTTGTAAATGGGTGTAATTGGGTTTTTCCTCACAGTGTTTGAAGACTTTTAAGATGCATATGGCTGTGAGGATAGGCAGGTAAAACTGCTGGTGGTAGCATTTAGCAATACACAGATGGGCAGATCTGACAGCACGTCACTACAGTTGTTTTTCTGCTGTTTCTCTTCACTGTGGATCATGCTGCACCTCTTCCACCATCCTTGTCCTCAGCAGGTCTTAAAGGTGTGGGCTCACAAAACCACCCTGCAGACCCCAAAGTCTTCCTTTGACCATCTTCAGTCACCCATAATTTGTAGGGTGGCTCCTGGACTGCACCTCATTTCCAAGTACACCCCAAGTCCACACAGCTGGAGCTGCAGTCCTTTCAGCCAGGCAGCCAACACGTGTGCAAACAGCCCTTTTTCATTTGCAGGCTTCAATCTGCATGAAACATGCTTGGCTGTGCTTTGGGGCTCTGTGATGAATTAACTGCCAGAGCTCAGTACAGAAGGTTCACGTGCCCTTTGGAATAAATATGAACTGAGTGAAGTCTCAGTTGCTTCTATCCATTATTTTAAATTATTTGTTTTAATTTCTCTAACCTGTGAAAATCTCCAAACACCTCTCAAGACAGGTAAAACACCCAGTGCAAAAAACTGTGTCCCATCACTGGGGATTTCTGGGGACTCTGCAGAACTGAACCATTTCCAAGGAAATTGGGCATCTCTGTACAGTACAGGGAAATGACTCATTTCCAACTAAAGGAGATAAAAGCCACTGCATGCAGAGAGCTGCAGATGCACTGCCGAGCCTCCTCCCTGGCTCCGAGAGGGCTTTTTTTAACCGTACCTGCAGTGCAATGCAGGCAGTGGCAGACCCACGCGCGGCTGGGGGCTCTGATGTTCAGCCCACGGGCACACAAACCCCACCCATGACCATTCTGGGGAGCACAGCAGGAGCCATCCCCGGCTGCAGACGCTGGGGATGTTCTTTATTCCAGAAGGCACAAGGCTCGGCTGCGCTGCTGCAATCCCAGTGACCTTCACAGGGATCAGAGGGAACTGAGCCTGAAAGCTCCAAGGGAAAAAGCTGATCCGTGGCCACAGCACAGACAGGGCCTGCTGCTCCTCCCGTGTCAGGGCGACTCCAGAGCGCTCCCGGGCTTGTCCTGCTGCAGAGAGGAGCCTCTGACTAATGGACTCAATCTAAACACCAAATTTTAAGCTGCTGAAATCCCATGACGCAAGGTTTAAAATATCCGAGCTGCTTCCCTGCACATTGTCTCCCTGATCCCTGGTCCTTCTGCGCTGCTCAGAAAATGCATTCAAATCCCCAGGAAGAAGCGCATTAATACAGCTGCATCCCTCTTCATCAAACTTTCCAGACAGCTCAGCATTTTCTAAATAAAAACACAGGCCTGGGCAGGTTTGCTGCGGCCCCCGAAAGGCGAGGGCACACTGGCCCCTTCTGGAGAGCTCGGGGAGCGGCAGCGACGGAGAGCAGAGCTGGCACTGTGCTTGCTGTCACTTAACCGGCCAGGGGAAACACCGCCGTGGTCACATTTTCATGAATTCACCGCATAATAACGAGGTCTTAATCACACGGTAATGTTTATCTTGGTAAGTGTGTTGGGAGAGCCCTTTTTACACAGTGATAGGGGTAAGTGTTTCAAAGTAAGGGAGGAAATAGATTAGATATAAGAAAGGGATTGTTCCTTGTGAGGGGGATGAAGCCCTGGCACAGGGTGCCCAGAGCAGCTGTGGATTCCTGCAAGTGTCCAAGGCCAGGCTGGACAGGGCTTGGAGCAGCCTGGGACAGTGGAATGTGTCCCTGCCCATGGAGGCTGGAACAAGATGAGCTTTAAGGTCCCTCCCAATCCAATGCATTCCACAATTCTGTGTCTCTTTAAATATAAATTTACTGCAAAAAACTCTGTTAAGCTTCTCACCAGCAAAGAATAGAGCCACTGTTCTATCATCTCTCTGCCTGTGATTTCCTGGATTTCAAGGATTTCTTGCCAAGTGCACAGTAGTGGCCCCCAAACACTATTAGTATGACCAGAAAAACCATCACTGATCTCCATCACCCCAAGAAAAGGTCAGTTCTCAAGCACACTGTCATGGAGCTGGGCTTTACTGGGTTCAGACTTGTGCAGAGGAACAGAAAGACTCCAGAACTCAGATCTGTGCTTCACGTGTTTAAGAACTGGAATCTTCCACCTCCTTGGTGCTCCTGTTTGCCCTTGCAGGACATCCTCACTTGCTCCAGCAATGGCTCTGCTTCCTGTGGCTGGAAGCCAATCTTCCATCCCCAGCAGTGGCACACCCAGAAATAATGGAGCTGGTGGAGCTCTGCAGGCTCACACGTGGGATGCAACGGCCTGGATTGACCCTGAGCACAGCCTGGGTGGGACAGAGCCGTGCTTCTCAAGGAGCATGACTTTGCACCACTGCTCCACTCTGTCCCTTACAGCAGCTGCTGCCACACTAAGGGAAGTTTGCATGTTGGGCTCTCCCTGAGAAGGGATTTATCAGCTGTGTTTCCAGTGTCAGGATCCTGTTGGGGCTCCTCCTGCCCTGAGCTACCTCACCCGGGTCTGCCCACACCCTTTGCTCACTTCTGTTTAAATGCAGGGTCAGGAAAAGTCATCCTGAGCTGGGCAGTCATGGCTGTTTCCATCCCCTACAGCTGGGTCATGGCCAAATTACAGAGCAGCTAAGTAAGATTAAACTACATCGAGGCAATATTAATTAAGAAGAAAAAGTGAAAGGTACTCATTTCCTCTCCAGAATTATATGTATGCTAATTAAAGTGAACATTCGTTGAGCCCCCTCCCTCTCTGGTGGTTTTTGCTGACTCCTGTTCCCCTTTGGATGGATTCAGGGCCACAGGCAGCCAGCGAAGCCATCAGACCCCCGGTGGCCCCGGGCTGCTTGCATTCCCTGTTGTTTATAGCTTTCCTGAAGAAAAGAAAACAGCAGACTGGGCCCGCGGCCAAGTGCAGCCTTCAGTTTCTCTGTGGGAGAAAGGCAGAGTGGGTGGGCATCTCTGAGGCAGTGTCAGCACAGCATATGCTGGGGGACAGCAGTGTGGAGAGCCCCCCGCCGCCGAGATCTGCTAGAGCTGTCAGCGTGAGGAGCTGTGAGAGCAGCTGGGATCCCCTCCTGTGTGCCTGCCCACAGAACACGAGCATCCCCACCTCGAGAACCTGCTGATTGAAGCACACTTGAAACGGGAATTCGACTCCTGGCTGTCTCATCCTTGCAGTGCTCATCGCTGTCTCCCCTTACAGCTCATTGTCTCAGCCCTGTGGGCTCCCCCTGTGTTCAAGTGGCTGCTTGTTTTAAAGGCATCTTGGGTTACAGGAATTTTCTCAAATCAGTTCTGCTCCCCAGTTCCTTCTTGGCCTTGTGTGACATTTATGTTTATATAATCTACCCAGAGAGCCTTTGACTTGCATAGCAGTGCTGGTATGCTGTGCTCAGGGTTCTAAATCCTGCCTGGATTGCTAAAAGGGAGAGTGCTGCTCATTCCCCTGATAATGCTGAGTGCACAAGCAGTGTTTCTAGTGGTTATGAAGAGTTAAGAACACTCCATTTTTTTATGTGAGTTGGAATAGTTCAGTTTTCCCACTCAAATAAGCCCTGCTTACCTAGCTCTGGCAGTGTTTCATCTTCCTTCCTCTCTTTGTGTTAAAAGGGCTCTACTCCAATCATGGAGCAACAGCTCCAGGCTGCCTCTTCCTAAGTTCTTCCCCAAAACACCTCTTCCCAAAACACCTGTGATTTGTGGCTGTTTACCTGAACAGCAGGTAAGGACACACCCTGGCTCTAAGGGTCAGAAGTGCCCCTGGATGTCTGCAGCGAGCCCTAACAACTGCAGTTCATTTGAGACTCCTGTGATATTAATACAGGGAATGAGAGAATTCTTCACCCTCTTAAAAGCACACAGAACCCAGTGCTTTGGAAAAGCAAGGGCTGGTTTTCAGCCTCCACCCTACCTTCGGGTGCTGCTGCTATGGAGACAACACTGACTGAGCTACAGCATCCAACACACTCCCACAGCACTTGTGCAACCCTTAAATAACCCCATTTTCAGGGGCTGTTTGCAAACTGCCAGTGCTCAGGTAGGAAAGTGAGCACTTCCCTTGTGAACCATTGGCTTAATCCCCAAAGGCCCAGTTTCTGACCCTCTCTTGGTGAATGACTTCATTAGTGTCAGGATTTGGAGCTCAGTGAGTGAGGCTGTTCCTCTAGAGCTAAAGGCAGGTACCTGCTGATGAAAGGACACACTGAAAATCTCTCCTCCTAGCACAAGGCTCCTTTGCTCTCTGAGATGCAAATTTAAAAGGTCAGGTCCTTCAGGCAAAACCAAATGTTGCCATTTCTAGAGGTTCAGCTCTGTTCTCATTGTGGGACTGAAGAAATACCCCGACCTAAAGGGCTGCTGTTTGAGCCTGAGTTATTTACTTAATGCACACTGCCCTCCCTGTTTTTCTGTGACCTTTAATTTTCATGAGGTCTTTTGCAGATGGGAGAACAGCAGGATGGAATGGGAATAGAAAGCATGTGTGTAACTGAGTAAAGTCTGGGGGGCTGAGAGCTTTAAACCAAGGGTGGTTAAAATAATTGACAGGACAAATGAAGTGTCTGTGAACAGAAGAGCAACGTGCTCTGTCACTGCACTGAGAGGGACTGTGGGCTTGTCCCCTGCTGTCCCTCTGATGCAAGGACAGCAAAGCTATGCCAGCCAGTGATATCCTTCAGCTGGAGATACTGGAGAATAACCATAGCCTTTTCCTCCTTTCAGAGATGAAGACAAAGCTGAAAGTTGAGCAGACCCTGCACAAAGGACCCCTGGAGAGACAAAGCTTTGTCACCTGAACCTTGTCTAGGAAAATACAGCAACAACCCTTCACCTTCCTGAAGGGAGCAGCTCCTGTAGCAAGGTATAACAGGGTTCCTTAAACTCCCTGTCATTCTATCCACCTTCCAGAGAAACTCAGACAACTCTCAGCATGCTCAGAAGCTTTTGTGCCTTTTTGTTTTCCTTTCTGGTCCAAATAATCGTGACTGAATCAGATGGCTCTGGAGCCAGCACCCATAACCAGCCATGATTACAGGGAACTTGGCTGTGTGATGTGTCAGGATCTGGCTGCTGAATGGACTGCACTTACATGACTAATTCCAGGTGGCCAAAAACATCCACACAAACACTTTGTATCTTCAGGTATTCCTCCTCCTTGGTGCCTCTCCCAGGGGGAAAGAAAAGGTTAAATTGTGAAAATAATGAATGGGAGGATTGGTGCAATATTTAACTAATTTGGAAAGAAAAGTGATAACTCATGGTATTAAATAATTACTATTGCATATACCAGTGACTGTACAGCCTTCCAGTCCAGGGGGCTGAAGAGACTGGGAAGCAAACAGAAGGATGAAAATACACAGGCTAAAAAAAATCACTGGCAACCTAAGATGGAGAAACACAGCAGTTCTGCTGGGGGATTAAAATGGGCCCAGAGCAGGGACTGCTGACGTGAGAAGAAGGGCTGAGAATGGAAACTTTCACAGATGTAGGAAAGAGAAAAGTTTCTCCTTAGCAACAGTTTATATGTGCTGGTCCACACTGAATCCTGGGCAGGGTCAAGTGCCAGATTTTCCATGGAAAGCGTCTCTGCAGTGCAAAAGAAGAGTGTTTGAGGCTTGAACCTGGATTTTCTGTTCCCCTGGTCCATCCCCTTGCATCAGCAGTAGGTGCTGGGCTCCGTGGAGCTGTTTTGGGAGCTGAGCTGCAGCAGGAGCTGTAATAAATAACCCACACAGACATGCTCACTGAGGCACAGCCTGCCCGCATCCAGGCTGCTAAATTTAGATCCCTTCCAGCAAAGGAGCATGGGCAAAGAGGAACAGGGATGAGACAGAGCTGTCCTACGAGCTGGAAAAAACTGAGAGGCTTGGTTTACCCGTGATTATAACAGCACGTTTGGCATCAGAGGAACCAAAGGTCCTGAGGATAAACATTTGAAGACAAGATACCGCTATTGCAAGGCTCTGTCAGCTTTGTGATCATGGCCGTGGCTGACCCGGCAGGGTCGCATCGGGGTAAAACTGAAGTCCCTTTGCCTGAAGGGTTTTGGCTTGAGGGCACTGCCGTTTATCGGGGCAAAAGGAATAATCGTTATGCAAAGAACCATCCTAAGTGAAATCATGGCTGTTTGCAATGCAAAGTGCTTAGACGAGGGGTGAGGATGCTGAAGAGCCAGAGAGGTGCTGTGGGAGCACAGGAGGCACGATACAGATCAGAAATCCCCACAAACAACACCGGGGGAGGAACAGGACTTCTTCCTCGAGGGTGTTTCTGTCTGTGTGCTCCACGCCTGCTGCAGGCAGGAGTGAGAGACCAGAGCCTGCAGGCAGAGCCCCTCAGCTCCCAGGGATTTTTACAGGGAATGCCGTCCCAGCCTGCCCTCCGTGTAACCCCTAAAGTGCAATTTGGGGTTCCATCCCAAACGTGCAGTGCGAGTGAGGCTTTCCCGGGAACTTCTCCCTTCTCTGGATCACAACCAACTGTTCAGGGATGGGCAGGGCAGGGCTGGAGCTCCCTCACGTCACTGCCGCGTGTCGCCAGGGCGGGGACTTCGCCACCCAGGACAGCCACCAAAGCTCTCCCCATCTGTGCCAGTGACCCGCGCGGGACAGCAGGTGAGTGCCAGGCGTCCCGCTTGGCATGGGGACGGGGCTGCGTGGCCGGAGGTGCCCGGGAAGGTGCCAATCCCCGCTTTCCAGCGCTGCGGGAGCGGCAGCCCCGGGCTGGGCGATGCCAGCGGTGCCGCGGCACTGGGGCAGCCCGGCCTGGGCTGAGCAAGGACGGGGCAGCTGGGATGGAGGAAGGGCTGACCTTTCCCTGGCACAGGGAGTGCGGCTTTCGGTTCCTGTTTGTGCCGTGCCAGGGCTGGCAGGTCCCGGCCGCTGGAGCGCCGAGGGCATGGCAGGGGGTGACACGGCTCGGGGTGTGCGCACAGTCTGAATGAGGCGTACGAGGCTGTAAGAATCATATTTTTAGTGGCATATAAAGGTCATTGTGTGGGAGGCGCTGGGATACCTCAGCTGTCTCGGGAGATCCTTTCTGGAGCTGCGATCTCGGAGTCAGTGGCCCTGCGGGGAGCCCCAGCCCCAGCCCGGGCACGCCGGGAGCGCAGCCAGGGCTGCACCCGCACACCGGCAACAGCTGGAGGTGACCGAGCTGTGGAAAAGCTGATGCGGCGCTGGGTGTGGGGTGTGTTTGGGTAAACGTGCACCCAATGAAGGAACTCGTCGGACAGGTCCAGGGTTTGCCTCGCGAGGAAAAGGGTCACAAAGCGGTGGGTTTCATCCACGTCCGAGGTGGAGGACTGGCAACGCTGCGAGCTCAAACTGGGAGGGGAAAAGCCCTGTGTTTATATCCTGTTAAGCTGTTGGAACTTTCCTTGGTGGTTCCTGTGTGTGTGCTCTGAGCATAGTCAGGAAAACCTGACTGTGTGCAAGCCTAAACTTGAACTGGCCAGCACATGTGATAGTGCCAGCACTTCCCTGATAAATCAGGTTTATTCAGCTTTTAGAGGATGTTTGATATGGACTTAAAACAGGCTGTTTAGCTGATAAAGCCTGCCAGGGAAAGATCATCCGTGGAAAAAAAATCGAGTAATGGGAGGGATGCCTCCTACACTTGCACTCTGTCACCTGGGCACAGTGTTTTGAGCTTGTTCTCTGCCAGGTTGATTGCACCAGGCGTTTATTCTGGGGTGAAGCAAATAACATCAGGATCGTAGCACTGGCTGGCTGATTCTTGCATGCAGTTTAATTCTTCAAAACACAGAGCAAAGTATTGTTCCTGTCCTGGAGCTGTTTTTCCCTGACTGAGCTGCACGCCAGGAATTGTGTTAAGCTGCTGAGCACTGGCAAATCTGCTGAGCAATTCCCTCTCTCTGCTTGCCAAGGGGTGGCTTAGGAGAGTTTCATTCATGTAAAGCCCCAGTTCCTGCAGACCCCTTCGGCTGTGAAAGGGTTACAGGGGCCACTGCCAGACAGCCTGGCTGGACTCTCCCACCTGTAACCTCAGAGGCTCATTCTCACACAGAAATGCACCAGGAACAAACCAGCACTTGCAGATTGGCTTTGCCCTGCTGCCCTTCCAGTGCTCTGCTCTTTCAATTCCCAGTGGTGTTCCCAGGATGGAGAAATCAGAGTCTTGCAGTCAATATTCAGTGTGGTGTTTCTGCTGTTAATGGATGTTGTGAGAGGATTTGCCCTGAGTGCAGTACATGCAGCCACTCCTCAAGGTCTGGTTTCCTTCTGCCAGCTCATTTGCACTCAGAATTTCTCTGCTTCCCTTTCCCTTGCTACTGACCTTTATTTTGCCCTCTAATTGACTTGCTCAACCAGCCTCTCTGATATTCCTGCTTCTGTGTACCAAGCAGCTCCATCACAAAAACAACAGTGAAATTCAGAGCCTTCATTTAGTGTCTGACTAAAGCAAACAAAATTGGCTTTTTACTTCTGTAAAAAGATTAGAGAAGAGCAAAGATGACTTTTCTGAGGTCTAGGTCATACTGTGATCGCTGGAATTCGTGATCAGATGAAAGGAAGCAAACTCAACACTAATAATTACTATATGTTGCCTGATTGCAGAGGGTGTAGTAAGTTAGAGGTGCACCCAGGAGTGCCTGTGCATAACAGGTCCGTGGCAAGTGCCACACAGAGTTAACTGGCCTGAGCAGCTCACCCTGTGCATTCCAGGTCTGTAGGAGTCATGTGGAGCAGGAGCAAACACACTCCTGGGCTTGCACAACTGTCTGGGCTCGTGGATAGCAGCATTGGGGAGAGATGTCATTCACTGCTGGCACCTCTGCTTCTGCTTCAGGGCTTTAATGAGACAACTCGCTCAACCCTGGAATAAAACCACACATTTGGTGGGTGGACTTGACTTGCTGTCACTGTGTTTGCATCTTTTGGGTTTCTTTTTTATTAATTCAACCCTCCTGTATGTAGGTATCTCTTTGAGTCTGCCTTTCCTAACTCCTCTGCTATGATGCTGGGATGAACTTGGGTTGTGGGGAAGTGAACTCTGTCCTGGTACGTGACATCCTGTCAAGGGATCAGGGACTCAGGAAAATTTGGGTGTGTTCATGCAAAGGCTCTCTGATTGCAAACGAAGTTGTGAACAGAACTAATAACCCTGGGCAGATGGCAAGGAAGCTTTGGGGGGTTTTGAGGGTTTTGTCAGTTAAAATTACAGCCCTACAAGGAAGGACACAGTGCACCAAACTGAGGGGACGTTGAATATAAAATGTTCTATTAAGATAATAGAACATTTAGAAGAAGGAAAGTAATTCTCCTGCCCTGTGTTCAAGTGAGGTTCTCCTTTGTGTGCTCACCTACACCACAATGTCTCTGCCTCCCAGGCAGGATCCATGAAGGGTTAGGGCTGTGTGGGCAATCTCTGCCTGCTTCATCCTCAGCCTGCTTCATCCTCACCCTGCTTCATCCTCACCCTGCTTCATCCAAGGTCAAAGCCATACATTTTGGAGGACATGGGAATCAAGTCTATTTTCTTTGCTCCAGGGCAACACTGTCTGCTTCTCCTTGTAGCCTCAGCCAGGCTGTCACACAGGCAATAGAGAAGAATCATTAAATTACCAGTGTTAATCACCTGTGTGTCCACCACATCCCTCCCAGCCCGGCCCTGGCCCTGTGCTGTCGTGATCCAGCCTTTGCTCAGCACAAAGCAGGGCTGGACACTCTGGGAAGCTGCCCTGGGCATTCAACTTGGGTTGCTCAATCTTGCTTTAGGCCTCAAAGAATTAGATGGTTATTTAACCAGCCTCATTAACCTTCGAGGGAAGGTGTATTCTATTAATAATTTGCTAGAAAACTAACACTTCCTGTGTTTTATTATTACAGCTGTCTCAGTGCCCTGGACACAGACAATAAGAGATTGACCAGATCCAAGCAGGATGGTGAGTGAGTGTGTTTGCTATGCCAGGCTGTGCCAAGCCTTTGCTCTGACCTGATAAACGTGGGGAGTGGAGCTCAGATAAGGACACAGCAGGAAGAACACTGTCACTGTCTGTCCTTTCAAGGGGGTGAATTTATCACTTCTTTCTGCTTCCTCATTGTAGAGGAGAATGACCCACACATACAGGCTTTTGCCTTTGGGGAGTTAATGGAAAACCAGATCAGATATTCACATAATTCAAAGAACATTAATTTCTCCAGATAAACTTCCCAGGCATATTATTCTTTCCAGGTTGAGCCTACAAGGCAGCCATTTCTATGGTTGCTATTACAGAATCTTGGAATGGTTTGGGTTGAAAGGAACCTTAAACATCATCCAGTTCCATCTCCAGCCATGGGCAGGGACACCTCCCACTGTCCCAGGCTGCTCCAAGCCCTGTCCAGCCAGGCCTGGAACACTTCCAGGGACAGGGGAACACTTTTCTGCCCATTGAATGTTAAGTGGTACCTTTACCACTGATGATTTTCTTGGGAACATGAAGAGCTTTGCAAGAAAAGTGTATTTCCCCAGAAATTGCACCAGACCAGAGGCAGGAGAAACCTGTTTGTGAATCACCATTTTGGGTAAAACACTGCACTTTCTGGTGTGTTATTTAACAGAATGATTGTTCTTGACTGCTCTTAGAGAAGTCAGGAATGGGGCTTTGCTGGGAACAGCTTCTTCTATGATTTACATGGAAAACTGCTGGGAAGAAGCTGGACTGAACAGAGATGTCAGGCAGTGTGCCCTTATTTAACTGGAAAGCAGATACTGCATGGGCAGCCACATTAAGATATTTTCTCCTTTCAGTTGAGTCCCTGTAGCTTATTTCTTATGTGGCTGGGAAGTCCTTCTGGAACAAACCATTTCATTTTTGGAATGGATGGAACTTGGTATGAAATCACTCATGTTTGGAGGGTGTTTTTGACTTTACTGGCTGTCACTTTCCAAAAGAGATGTTTGCATCTTTTGAATTGGTTTGTTTGTTTGGTTGGTTTTTTTAAATTCAGTTCTACTCTGTGAATGTCTCACTTTGTGACTACTTTTCATAACTCCTCTCCTTTGGCTTTAGGCAACAATCAAGGGTGTCTCAGCTTTCAGTGCTGAGCAAGAAGCACAGGCACTAAGGAAGGCCATGAAGGGCCTTGGTAAGTTATCTCCCTCCACTGTTAAACCTTTTTCAGCTCTGCTGCTTGGGAAGGTTTTTACTGGTGGTTTTTTGGAGGGGAAGTTCAGCCATTTGCATCACCTCACTGCCTTGTGAGGGCACTGGAGGGAATTGGGCAACTTGAACCCCACTGGAAATTCAAGTCTTGGCCATAAAAACATATTTAGTCAGGCTCTTGTTTTCTGTGTCTGTGGTGTGGTGCTGCTGGGCTGAGGCACTCATGCACAGGTGAGACCCAGGTTGTGCAAGGATGTGTGTAAGGTTGTGTGGCCAATGGCACACCCTGGGCAAGGCCAGAGCAGGCCTCTGGTTCTGGTACAAGCAGCTTGACTGGTTTTCTTTGGTTCCTTCCAGGCACAGATGAAGATGCCATCATTGAGACCTTGACCAAACTGAACGTTTCCCAACGTCAGCAAGTTCTGATCACCTATAAAAGCACTATTGGCAGGGTAGGTGCTCTTCAGAGATCAGTGCCTGTGCCTCTAATTGGGAGATGGGGACTTTTTTGGGTTGTACCACTTGAGTGAAATGTGAAAAACATCCTAATCTCCACAGGAGCATGATTGGCACTGAGCACAAGCTTTCCTTGGCCAAGATTTTTGTTCTTGTTCACTTCAGAGTTCATCTGATCAGAGTTCAACTGTTCATCCAAGAAAAGTATTGACCGAGTTCTTCCTCTTCTCAAAGGCTGTGCTTTTTCTCCTTTCTTCTCTTTCTGTCTTCTAGGATTTGATTGATGACTTGAAGTCTGAGCTGAGTGGGAATTTTGAAAGGGTGATCATTGGTTTGATGACTCCTACCACCATGTATGACGTGCATGAACTGAGGAGGGCTCTAAAGGTTTGGAAATCCTTTTTGATGTCACATGACTTACAGTCACTTCAGTATGCAATGCCATAATTGTATGTTAATTATTAATTTCTTATTAAGCTGTATCTAATAAACAAAAGTCCTCGTTGTCAGAGTCTTGTCTCTGATTCCCCAGGGAGCAGGCACAGATGAAGGCTGCCTGATTGAAATCCTGGCTTCTCGCACCAACGCGGAGATTCGGCACATCAATGAGAACTACAAACTCCGTATGTAGCACACTCTGCAAATTCTTACTGGCTCAGAAGCCACCTGTGGGTGTGCAGGGCTGTGTGGAGAGGAAGGAGAAGGGTCTGTCAGCACCAAAGACTAGAATTACACCCAGAAATGGAGTTGTTGTAAATGTGATGGGGTAGGGTGGTTATGTCTGTCAGCTGGAGGTCCATCCATGGTGGATCTTTTGCCAGTTTTATCCTGGCTGTGCTTTTTAATTTTACCCTTTACCACTCAATATGATGGCTGGATTGCTGTCATGAAAGCCAAGAAGGGCAAGGGCATCCTGGCTTGTCCTAGCCACAGTGTGGCCAGCAGGACATGCCTGTCCCCCTGTGCTGCACTGCTGAGGCAACTCGAATCCTGGGGACAGTTTAGGATGGATGTTAGAAAAAACTTCTTCACCCAGAGGGTGGCTGGGCACTGGAACAGGCTCCCTAGAACAGCAGAAATCCTGATGGAGCTAAGGGAGTGTTTGGACAACGTTCTTGGGCACACGGTGGGGCTCCTGGGGATGGTTCTATGCAGGCCCAGGAGTTGGACTTGCTGGTGCTCGTGGGTCCCTTCCCTGTCAGCAAATCCTGGGATTCTGTGAGTAACAGATGTGCTGTGTGTGTGTGCCCTGGCAGAGTACGGCTCCACCCTGGAGGACGACATTGTCTCTGACACATCCTCCATGTTCCGCAGGGTCCTCGTGTCCCTCGCCACGGTGAGTCCAGGCTGGGGAGATCACGGGGGTGAACATCTGCTGGGCATCTCTCACTCATTTCTGATCTCAAAGTTTGCATACAGATTGTGAGCCTTCTGTCAGGCTTTGAGAATTTTCCATAAATCCATTTCCCACAGAGGTGCTTCAGGCTGGCTGCTGTTTCACTTCCCTTGCATTTCACCTTGCCAGCACTTCACACCAGCTTCTGCAGGGAGAGCAGCCTCACTCTGCCATGCCTTGATGCCATATGCTCTTTTTAATAAAGTGGATGGCTGCTAGTTCCAACAGAAAGAGCAATCACATCTGAATCACGTTTTGCTGTATTTGTAACCCATTACTCAATGTTAAGAATCCCATTATGCATCTCCAGTAACTGGTTTTGAATGGGGATTTTGCAGGACTTACTTCCATTAGTTGCTCTGTTGAAATGAGTTTTTCATCCTTGTATTACTGCAGGGTAACAGAGATGAAGGAACATTTGTGGATGAAGCCCTTGCTCAACAAGATGCTCAGGTGTGTAGCAGTTTGCTTCCTGGGAAGGACTGTCTGGGTTTGTACGTGTGATGTGTGGTGAATCCCTGCTGTTTATAGACCTCTTTTTCTCAAGGTAGATGAGTAAACCTGAAGTGGTGCTAGTCAGCAGTGCCCCAGGTGAAGACTTGATTGGATATTAGGAAATACTTTTCCCCCAAAAGAGTTGTCCAGCTCTGGCACAGGCTGTCCAGGGGAGGGGTGGAGTCCCCATCCCTGAGGGGATTCAACAACCATGTGAATGTGGCATGGGACATGAGTTGTGTGGTGAACTCAATGGTCTTAGAGGGCTTTTCCAACCCAAATGGTTCTAAGAAGTAAAAATCTCATTATATACACCTGCTGTTCTCAGTTATCCTCACTTTGTTCATGTCTTCCAGGCCCTGTATGAAGCTGGGGAGAAGAAATGGGGAACAGATGAGGTGGAGTTCATGTCCATCCTCTGCACAAGGAACAGGTGCCACCTGCTCAGAGGTAGCACCTCTCTGGTGTCCTGGGTTTTTCCCCTTGTTTGAGGACAGTACTTTTGTAGGAGCTTTGCACTTGCTCATTAACTGGATGTGATCCCTTCCTGAGACAACAGATATTCTCAGGGCCAGTTGATTCAAAATGGGAGTTGAGTAAAACACCCATACAACTTCCTCTAGCCTGTAAATTGGAGATAATGAAGTGTGACTCCCATGGGACAGAGCTAAGCATGGAAACTGCATTAAATAGCAGTTCTGGAAAATCCTTGCAGCAGTGGTAGGCTAATTAGCAAGACAGCTGATAATTAAAATGAATTATTTCTGAGGGGCAGCCCTGATTTAGCTTACAATGTCATGGTAATGGTGCAGTGTTTGTACAGGCTATGAGGAGCTTGATCTTGCAAAGTGATCCTCGGGGGTTACACACTGAAGCAGCTCACTTGGCTCTTTTATCCAACTCTTCCTCCTAGTTTTTGATGTGTACAGAGTGATTGCTAATAAGGACATCACAGACAGCATTAAATCTGAGATGTCAGGAGACCTTGAGGATGCTTTGTTAGCTGTGGGTGAGTTCCCTGCTTTTAATCTTTGTCTACAAACTAATTAAATAATTAAAAATACTGTCTCTTGCCCTGACTGTTTGCACAGCTTCAGGAGGCACATTCTTTTTCACTGTTTTACAAGCCACAGTGTTTTAATCTTTGCTGATGCAAAGACGTGGTAAGAAGGTTCTGTGCTTTGTATTTGTCTGCCAGGGGATGCTTTGGCAGATGACATTTGCTGTCTGGAAGCCTTAAAGCCTTAAAAATATTTTATTGCTGTGCACTGGGCATGGAGACATCAATTGACAGCAGGTCACTGACTCTGGATGTCTGCACTGTTCTTGTTGAGTTGCATTTTTACAGAATAAATGTCTGCTCTGAGAAAGTGCTGGAAGGGTTTGGAAGACTATCATTCAGTGTTTATTGGTTTTAATTATTTTGCTTTTGTCTCCCTTACAGTAAAGTGCATGAGGAATAAACCTGCTTATTTTGCTGAAAGACTGTACAAATCCATGAAGGTAAAGAGATTTTGCTATTTTCCCCCTGCCTCTCCATGCTTAAGTCAATAGCATGACAGCAATTAGGGGAAAAGAAACTGTGTTAATTGGAGGGAAAACAGAAAGAAGTCTGAGCTTTTCTGTGGAGTTCTTTTCCTTCAGGAAGCTCAGAGCTTTTCTGTGGAGTTCTTTTCCTTCAGGAAGCTCAGAGCTTTTCTGTGCAGCTCTTTTCCTTCAGGAAGCTCAGAGCTTTTCTGTGGAGTTCTTTTCCTTCAGGAAGCTCAGAGCTTTTCTGTGCAGCTCTTTTCCTTCAGGAAGCTCAGAGCTTTTCTGTGGAGTTCTTTTCCTTCAGGAAGCTCAGAGCTTTTCTGTGGAGTTCTTTTCCTTCAGGAAGCTCAGAGCTTTTCTGTGCAGCTCTTTTCCTTCAGGAAGCTCAGAGCTTTTCTGTGGAGTTCTTTTCCTTCAGGAAGCTCAGAGCTTTTCTGTGCAGCTCTTTTCCTTCAGGAAGCTCAGAGCTGGTAATGAATGCCTGCATTAATGCAAGAATGGTCTAGTCAGGAGTGGATTCCATGGAAGGCCAAGGCCCAGTGCCTGTCCCTGTGTGTCCCCAGCCTGTGCAGCTGCTGTTGTGTCCCCTCAGGGCCTGGGCACTGATGACAGCACACTGATCCGGGTGATGGTGTCCCGTGCTGAGATAGACATGCTCTACATCAGGAGGGAGTTCCTGGCCATGTATGGAAAATCACTGCACTCCTTCATTAAGGTGAGCTCAGAGTCTTACACACACCTGGGTTTGCTAAGCAGCACCTAGGAGACCCTCAAAACAACATTTGGGTATTTTAGAGGAGGTGGAATTAAGGAGGCTTCACATTTATGTACTGAAAACCTTCCTGAATGATCTTGGTTATGAAGTTGTCAAAGAGGATACAAACACTACAATAAGTCATTTATACTGAAAGGAATCCTGCTTTCCATGGAGCTGCAAAATTAATGGTGTTCCTTTTTTCTGCTCTCTCTAGGGAGACTGCTCAGGGGACTACAGGAAGGTTCTGCTCAGGCTGTGTGGTGGGGAGGATTAAAGGAGGCCTGGAGAACCTGCTGGGTGATGGCAAGCAGCTGATCATGGAATGGTTTAGGTTGGAAAAGGCCTTTAAGATCATCGAGCCCAATCATGATAAAGATTTCTTCCTTTTATTTTTTTTTTCCCAAATGCCTTATTAATTACTCTGATTACTGACTTAGGTTAGTTCATGTTCTGGTTAGATAGTGGCCATTCTGGTTGACCCTTTTGATACACTTTTATGCTTGGAACACCCATTTGCCTACTAACTGGGCTGGTGAAGCCCAACTTACACAGAATGCTGTAACCAAAGGTATAAAAGTTGTTTCCTGAGCAGCTGCCCCTCTGCTGTTGTGCTCACCAGCAAAATGCATCAACTAAAGCAAACCTGAGAGTGAGAGGCTGCACAGGGAAAAGCCAACCTCCTTGGTACATGGAGACTGCAGAACACGGGTTTGCTTCAGTTTTTCAGTAGAATTAAAACACAAAGAAACCAAATATCTAAAATACAAACACGTTTACATATTAACTTGCCTCTGTTAGTGTGGAGCATTAACAGCCTGGCTGTGCTGTGTGTATATGTTGCCTGTAAGTGGGGAATTGTCACTGGTGACATGAGAAAAACCCTTTTCTGCCCTGGTTAGAGCAGCCCTGTGATTTTGGCCTGTCTGCTGGATCATGGGAATATAAATAATGTGGGTTATATTATAAACCTGCTCTGGATAAAGTGCTGTCATTGGAATGGTGCCTTTTAAAGAATGACCTGTCCCCAAAACCCCACCTCACCAGCCTGGTGCTGGGGCTGGGCAGATTTTCCTGGGATACAATCCCAAATATCCCTGAGGGGATTCCCCAGAGCTGCCTGGGACAGCTGCCCACATCTCCCCAGGCTGACTGCCAGCTGCCCTGTGTCACAACCCCATAAGGGACCTGTGTTTGTGCCTGGGCCTCACGGGGATGTCCCCATCAGCCTCTGGCAGAGACTTCTCCCCCAGACCCTACACACTGTTCACTGTTTGCCCTCCAAAAATGGGACTCTGCTTTGGCTTAGCAATTTATTTTTTACTGCCGGTGGATAATCCTGTTGTGAAGGATCAGCCTGAGGCTGCTTTGGCAAAGCTCCAACACTGAGATGGCTACACCCCAATCCCATCCCTCATTTTCCTCTAAAACAGGCTGCAGGCTGGAGTAGGAGATGCCTCTGTGGCCTCCAAGAGAATAATTTCATTGCTCGTTCTCTGGGCTGCCATTGGAGACACATTCCTGAGTTTTGCCGGCAGAGGAGGCAGAGCTTTTATCCAGTTCTGAGGGGGAAAAGCCCAGCCCAGCCCAGCCCAGCCCAGCCCAGCCAAACCCAGCCCAGCCCAGCCCAGCAGCTGCAGAGGTGCTGGCTGCGGGGGTTTCAGAGCGCTGGAAAATAAAATGAATAAAGAATTTGTTTGTGTACTTCCCATCGCGGTGGTGTGTTCTGGGAGGGGACACGGCAGGAATTTGTTTGGACCGCAGCTCCTGGATGGGGAGTGGCCGCAGCGCTGCTTCTTATGCTAATTCATCCATGGTTTTAGTCTTCTTTGTATCCTTTTCCTCCGATAAGGACTTTCCAACACATAAACTCTGATTTTGTCTCTTCTTTGTGGTCTGGTTTCTGGAAATTGTCCTTTCGTCCGTACATTCTACACTGCAATGTCCAACCTCAACAATAAGTTTCTCTGCCAGGCTTTGTTCATTGAACTCCATCAGTTTGTTTATGTTTCAGTAAGTTTCAGTAAGTTTCCCAAGCTGTTTTTCTACAAAAGCAGCTTATGGCAACTTTGCTAAACACTGGCTAGGACTAATTTAAGAACAAAGCACTATATATATATATATATATATATGTATTTATTTTTTGTATTGCTTTATGCTTTACTGTTAAATATCTAGATATATACTATATATAATATAAATATAAATAATAAAATGAATTAAATATATATTAAATATATATTATATAGATAATATAGAAAAATAATATATAGATAAATATATAAATAAATATATATTTCCCAAATATTCCTTAATAGTTCTTAAATATATATTTCTATTTCTTAATAATCATCTATATATATAGATATATATAGGTTATGTGTATATATGTATATATACATGTATAAATATGTATATATAAAAATATATATATATACATATATAGAGATATGTATATATACATATCTATATATATAGGTGATGATTAGGAAAATCATGATTAAGAAAAGCAACCCAGAAGTCAATTTAAACCATTAACAAAACTCCTTACGCGGCCGTGTCGCTCGCGGCGCACGAGAAGCGCCCGCCCCGGCCGGGGCTGAGGCGCCGCCACCGCTCCGGCCGCAGCTCCGCTCCGGCCCCATGAGGCGGTGGAGCGGCCATGGGCTCGCTGGGCAGCCGCGTGCTGCGGCGGAAGGCCGGGCTCCCGCGGGGCGAGGCGGCGGCCGCGGGCAAGGGCGGCAAGAGGAAGCGCGGCGGGACCGAGGGAACCGGGGACAGCGACAGCGACGGCGAGGCCGAGCGGGAGGAGCGGCTCTTGCACCTCCGCGGCCGCAGGTCTGAGGGACGGGCGCTGCGGAAGCTGCAGGGCCGGGCTGAGCGGGGCCGGGGGGATGCGGGGCCGGGCCGGGGCGCAGCCCCCAGGGAACAGCGCAGGGCCCGGCCCGGCCTCCCCTCGGTGCCGTGCGGGCAGCAGCGGGGGCTGCAGGGCAGAGGAGCCGGGCTGAGGCCGCATGGGGCTGCCCGGCTCGGCGGTGGCTCGGGGCCGCTCGGGAAAGGCCCCGGCGGCAGCGGCGGGCACGGGGCAGCGGTGCCGGCACGGGGGAACACGGCTGCCGGGCCGGGCCGGGCCGGGCCGGGCAGGAACAACCCCCATCAGCGACTGTTGATGCTGTAACGGATCTCAAGGGGTGTGTCTCACTGTTGTTTTGTTTTTACTAGGAAAAAATTGAAAAGCACGTCGAAGTATATTTATCAGACACTGTTTTTGAATGGGGAGAACAGTGATATCAAAATTTGTGCTTTGGGAGAGGAGTGGAACTTGCACAAGATTTATTTGTGTCAGGTAAGTGGTTCCTTTCTAACTCCCAGTAGGAACTGTGTTTTTAATAAAAGGATGTCTGAGAACTCTGAAGTATGACTGGAGATCTTCCTTTTTTTTTTTTTTCTCTTCCACTTTATATTTAGGATTTTAACTCTTTTTGTTAACCAGCTCCTGTTAGCAACAAGAGTTCCTGTTGGGAAGCAGAGCTGTAGGTTCATATTTGAAAAAGTTTTTGCTTCTCATACTGCTTAATTATTTTGTTTAATTTATTTTATTCCTAATCTTGGTGCATTGTCTGTGAAAACAGTCGTGACAGTTGTCTTTCATGTCCTGAGAACATGTTCTTGTTTGCTGAACAAGTGGCTGAGAGACTCCTGTGATGTGAATGTTCTTGCAGTACAAAGGAGGGATTCCAGAAGGGATTTGTGGTGCCCCAGCCCAGTTTTACTGTCCCCTGGACTTGTGTGCAGGGACCTGCAGGGAAATTGCTGCTGCTGGGTCTCTGCAGGTGTTAGGTGATTGTTACCAGCCTTCATAAAAGGATTCCTTGCAGCATCCCTGCTGCTGCAGGAGGAGGGTTTTCTCAGGAGCTCTGAAAAGGAATAAACCCTAGTGCATAGCCCAAAAGGATGCTGTTTCCACAAACATTTCCTGTTGGGCTTGTGTTGAGCTGGAGTCCTTTGTGTCTGTGTTGTGGGGGTGCAGAGGTGCTGGTGGCTTCGCTGTCTGTGCTGTGTCACTCCTGCTGTGGGAGGAGCCCTGGCTGTGCCCTGAAACACCAAATTCTCTTGTGCCCGTGTCTTTCAGGGGTTCTGGCCTTGGCAGGGTTGGTGTGAAGCCCTCAGGTGCTGTACCTGGACAGGAGGGCCCTTGTGTGTCAGCTGCAGTGGAGCAGAGCAGGGGTGTGACACGGTGGCACTGGGGGTGCTCCACACATGGCTGTAGTTTCTCTGGTGCAACAAGTGACAGGAAGAGCCCATTCTGGGTTTTTTTGTGGCTGTTGCTGTGTCAGTGCCCGAATTCCAGAGCAGCTTCAGCAATTACTTGTGTGGTCCCAGCAAGAGGAGTGTTCCATTGCTTTCTTGTAGGAAAGAGCCGTTTCTTTTTGGAGTGTGAGAACCTGTAACAAGCATAAACTGAAGGCAGAGCAGTGACACTGAGGGGCTGTGGGGTGTGTGACAGCAGCAGTGACACTGAGGGACTGTGGGGTGTGTGACAGGAGCAGTGACACTGAGGGGCTGTGGGGTGTGTGACAGGAGCAGTGACACTGAGGGGCTGTGGGGTGTGTGACAGCAGCAGTGACACTGAGGGGCTGTGGGGTGTGTGACAGCAGCAGTGACCCTGAGGGGCTGTGGGGTGTGTGACAGCAGCAGTGACACTGAGGGACCATGGGGTGTGTGACAGCAGCAGTGACACTGAGGGACCATGGGGTGTGTGACAGCAGCAGTGACACTGAGGGACCATGGGGTGTGTGACAGCAGCAGTGACACTGAGGGACCATGGGGTGTGTGACAGCAGCAGGGCTGGCAGGCACAGCTCCCACTGCCACTCTGCACCCCGGGGAGGGGGACAGGCAGCCTGGGTGGTGCAGGGTGGGCACAGCACTGCTGCTACAGGCTGCTGTTGTTTTCTGTCACTGTGGCTCTGTGGTTGCTACATCTGCTATTGGTGAAGCTGTTCCTGAGGCCTTAGCACGGGTTGCTGACTGAAATTGGGTGTGCAATCCCTTCTGTGGGTGCAGCTGTTTAGAGGGGTTGAAAGTTGTGACTTGTCTGTAGAGGCCTTGTAGCAGCAGTGGTTTTGGGACATGAGCTTTGGGAGGAGTTGACCATTCTCCTCAGGCAGGTTCTGTTCCAGGGCACACTCCTGCATTGCAGTTGTGTTACTGTAGGTAAAATGGTGTTGGAGGTTAGGAATAACTCCATGTAAATGACTCTTAATGCCACTGTGTGCCCCCAGGCAGACTCAGCCTGGCTGTTTCTGCTCCCCTGCTCTCTCCAGGCACAAGTTCCATGAAGGACATGGAGCCTCAAGTTCCAGGAAGGACAGTCAGGTGCTGGTCACAGCAGCTCTGAAAAATGGGGCATTTCTTTCTCATGATGCTGTTACAAAAATGATAAATCCTTATGGAACTGGGGAGGTGATCTCTGTGGCAAAGCTGAGGCAGCCTCGTGAGGAGGACAAAGATGAGTGAGGCCCTGGGTTTGATAGGAACATGTTGTGGGTGTCAGAGTTAGGGATATGCCAGGGGTACAGAAATACTGACCTGATCAAATGAAATCAAAATTGGGGTTTGTGTAATTTGCTGCCCTGAGCTGAAATGCTGAGGGAAGAGGTCAGGGAATGCAGTGCTGTACAAATAGACTTTATTTTTTTGATCTCTCAGGTAAACTTCATTGATAGCATCTCATAATGGGCACATCTGCTGCTGGGAAGGAAAATCAGGAACCCTAGTAGAGCATTATCTTTCCCTTCCTTTGGATGGAAACCTCAAATTCTAGTTTTATGTGCTTTTCACTTAATAATAAAAGGTATATTGCCGTAAATGGTGTGTGTGTCTGTGTCCTTGGTATGAGGCTACAGCCTTGTACAGTAATTTGCATGTCTTGCATGCCTTTTTTTTTTTTTTCCCACCCCTAACTGGCATTCCCTAATGCCTGCAGGATTTGTTGTTTGCTAGTAACCTTAAGCACTTAGTTTTTGGACTAATTCTGTCCCCACTGGTGATGTGGTTTGTGGGAAAAAGAGCTTGTGTAGCTTTTCTGACCTTTTCAAACTCTTTCCTTACTCTGGTTACACACACATAGCCCCAACTTTCCTGTAGGCATTTTGAGTGTCAGAAACAGCAGCTACAGTCAGCCCCTCGAGTCTGTCAGAATGTTTTAGCTTGTGAAAGCTCCCTTAATATATTTTGTTCTGCACAAAGGTAAATATTAACTGTGTTTGGTTCCACGTGCTGCTTTTGGCAGTTCTAAGTGGGATGAAATCTCTTAGTTGAGTTCTTTTTCTCTCTTCCTTCATACAGTCAGGCTACTTTTCCAGTATGTTCAGTGGCTCTTGGAAAGAATCCAGCATGAATGTCATAGAGCTGGAGATTCCTGATCAAAATATTGATGTAGAAGGTAAGTGAGAGCCTTTTCTTTTAACAAAACCCTGAAGGGAGAGGTTAATTTAAACCTGGTGATGTGCAGAGAAGGCTCATGAGGTTCAGCTTCTCTTTGTGCAGTTTTTCAGCTCTCAGGGGTGCTGAAGAGTTTGTTTAAATCCTGGGAGCTCAATAATGGATTAGTTACTGCCCCATGTTGTGTTTTCTGTCTGGTCAGTTGCTCTAGGTGAGGAGCCAGCACTGACATTTTAGAGAAGGTGTGCAGTGATGGGCTTTGGTTGTGTTTAGGGACTTTTCATGCCCCATTCTCTCTGTAGTGTCTGGTTGTGTTTAGGGACTCCTCATGCCCCATTCTCTCTGTAGTGTCTGGTTGTGTTTAAGGACTCCTCATGCCCCGTGCTCTCTGTAGTGTCTGGTTGTGTTTAAGGACTCCTCATGCCCCATGCTCTCTGTAGTGTGTGGTTGTGTTTAAGGACTCCTCATGCCCTGAGCTCTCTGTAGTGTCTGGTTGTGTTTAAGGACTCCTCATGCCCCGAGGTCTCTGTAGTGTCTGGTTATGTTTAAGGACTCCTCATGCCCCAAGCTCTCTGTAGTGTGTGGTTGTGTTTAAGGACTCCTCATGCCCTGAGCTCTCTGTAGTGTCTGGTTATGTTTAAGGACTCCTCATGCCCCATTCTCTCTGTAGTGTCTGGTTGTATTTAGGGACTCCTCATGCCCCATTCTCTCTGTAGTCTCTGGTTGTGTTTAAGGACTCCTCATGCCCCAAGCTCTCTGTAGTGTCTGGTTGTGTTTAGGGACTCCTCATGCCCCATTCTCTCTGTAGTGTCTGGCTGTGTTTAGGGACTCCTCATGCCCCGAGCTCTCTGTAGTGTCTCCTCTGACTCCTGTTCCCTCTGCAGCCCTGCAGGTGGCTTTTGGCTCTCTCTACAGAGACGATGTGCTGATCAACCCCAGCCGCGTGGTGGCCCTGCTGGCAGCAGCCTGCATGCTGCAGCTGGTAAGTCAGAAACAGTGCCATTCCTTCTGTCTTTACCTGAAAGAAACACAGCAGTGTAGGGTATCCTCGCCCACGAGGCCTTTTTCACCCAGAGGAGTGAATCAGAATGAATCAGCTTTTCAGGCTAGCTGGGGAAAAAAGCCAAACACAAAGCAGTGAGTTTATTGAACAATGCTGTGACTAAGATTGAGGTGTGAGATTAAGTGATTTGTGAGTGATATCTAAAAGTAGATTAAGTAGGTTTTGGAGCTTGCTTGCTCTACCCTGGAGGCATTCAGAGCTCTTTTCATTCACAGGAAATATTCTTAAGGAACATCTGTCTTTCTGAGGAATGATGGTTTAAATGGTTTGAACAATGCAGCACCAGTCACTGCAGCCTGTGGGACTTGGGGGATGGCTCAGGCATGAAAATCTGTATGAACAGCACAGTGTCTGACATTTTCTGTTGGGAAGTGAACACTCAGAATGTCTGTGTGTTTTTTCCTCCCTGCAGGATGGCTTAATCCAGCAATGTGGTGAAACAATGAAGGAAACCATCACTGCCCAAACTGTGTGTGGTTATTACAATTCTGCAGGGACATATGGGCTGGACTCTGTGAAGAAAAAGTAAGAATTACTGTCTGCAAGCTGCTTTGGACATTGGCAATGAACAGTGAATTTACACAGTACTTATATAATGACCAGGTTAATTGTTTTAATATGTATTTAGAACAGAATCTTAGAACATCAAGGTTGGAAGAGACCTGTAAGATCATCCAGTCCAACCATGCACCCAGCACTACCACTGAAACCACTAAACCACATAATCCAGAGCCAAATTCACACCTCCAGGGTGGAGGTGTGACTCTGTTCTAATGCCTGACCACCCAAACAGGGAACAAAAAATCAAGTACCTAATCTGAATGGATTGAGTCTGTCCAGATCTTTCTGCAGAACCCTTCTGCCCTCCAGCAGATCCACAATCCCACCCAGCTTAGTGTTGTCTGCAAATTTACTGAGGGAGCAGCTGTGGCAGGAATGTTGACACAGAGAAGAAACAAGCAGAGGTCCTAACTCCTTGCTTTCCATGCAGGTGCCTTGAGTGGCTCTTGAACAATCTGATGACTCACCAGAGTGTTGGACTCTTCAAGGAACTCAGGTACTGGGGCTGCACTTCCCTTGCAGGGATGAAGGACAGTCCCTGTCCAAGTCTAGAGCCCACTGCAGATCACTTTCTGGGCTTTTGCTGATTGCTTGTTCCCTACCTCCCCTTCTCCTTTTTATCTTTCCTTTCTCACTGACCTGTTAAAATTGATTTTTCCAGCATAAACCTCATGAAGCAGCTGATCAGCTCCTCCAACCTGTTTGTGCTGCAGGTGGAGATGGATGTGTACACTGCTCTCAAAAAGGTACTTGCCTGGGGCTCAGTGCAGTGGAACCTTTGTGGGGTTGACTGGAAGTATTTAATGGAGCAGCAGAACTTTTATAGAAATTAGTGCACTGTGGAAATGCCTCCTGTTAGCATGCAGATTTCTTACCTGAGACTTCAGCTGACTCACTAGAATTTATTTGTTTTGCCCAGTGGATGTTCCTTCAGCTCGTGCCTTCTTGGAATGGGTCTTTCAAGCAGGTGTTGAGTGAAGCTGATGCCTGGTTTGCTGAGCGCAGGAGAGGTAGGAGGAGCTGGCCAGCCCTTGGTTTGGGGTTTGAACATGAGTAATTTCTCAATTTTAATGGCAAAAGCCATTAAATAACCCTAATAAAAAAAAAAAATAAAAGCCATTAAACACCCGTAACAACTTTCTCTAACCAATAAGTAAAAACTGCAGTATAAACAGGTTCTGGAAAAGCTTTAGGGAGGCAAACCATAGTGTGGCTGCTGTGTTGCAGAGTTTGGGGGCGACGTTGCCTTCCTGGAGTCGGCGCAGGGCAGCGCCTTCGTGCCCGTGTTCACACACCTGAGGCTGCAGTACATCATCAGTGACCTGGCCTCAGCCAGGATCGTGGAGAGGGATGCCCTGCTGCCCTCAGGTGAGTGAGGGAGGGAGTGCTGGGCACAGCTGAGCACTCACATCCGCTCCTGCCTTCAGTTTCTCCACGCCAGGAGAGACAGGGAGGAGCTGGGCATGTTCCAGGAGGGACAGAGCTGGGAAGGGCCTGGAGCATGAGTGTGGTGAGGAGCAGCTGAGGGAGCCACAGAAAAGGAGGCTCAGGGGGAACCTTCTCACTCTCCACAGCTCCTGACAGGAGGGGGCAGCCAGGGGGGTCAGGCTGTGCTCCCAGGGAACAAAAGCAATGGTCTGAGGGGAGGTTCAGGTTGGATATTGGGAAAATTCATTCTGTCATGGAAAGGGTTGCCCAGCTCTGGCACAGCTACCCAGGGCAGGGTATGAAGTAAATATAATCCATCTCACTTCAGAGTGACACTGGTACAGGCTATAGGCAAAGTGCAAAGGTCATTATAAAAAATAACATTTAAAATAACTATTTAAATCCTTAATGGTGACACAGGAGAGCAGTGGATTTGTATCCCTGTGAAGTGGCTTTGTCAGCATGTCAATAAGGTGCAAACCAGAAGTTTTCTGGAGCTCCACTTGATTTCCTTCTCCTCCTGTCTGCTGTTAGCACTTGCAGTGTGATGGGCAGCCTTTTCAGAGTGCTCTTTGGTGGGCAAATTTTATGCCTGTTCTCAAACCCTGAAGCCTTCACCCATGTCTGGCAGAGGAAGAATTGTTCTGAGATTGTTGCATCTTTGAGGCTGATCTCCTTGTGCTCATTGAAAAAGAGCGAAATTTGGGCACAGCTCACAGGTGTTGGCTCTGCAGGGAGGCAGTCCCTGAGCCACGAGGAGCACTGTGCTGGCTGGGTGGCACTGTGGTGACAGGAAAAGGGGACATAGGGGGCTGGGTGGCACTGTGGTGACAGGGACAGGGGACACAGGGCAGGGACAGGGGACACAGGGCAGGGACAGGGGACACAGGGCAGGGACAGGGGACACAGGGCAGGGACAGGGGACACAGGGCAGGGACAGGGGACACAGGGCAGGGACAGGGGACACAGGGCAGGGACAGGGGACACAGGGCAGGGACAGGGGACACAGGGCAGGGACAGGGGACACAGGGCAGGGACAGGGGACACAGGGCAGGGACAGGGGACACAGGGCAGGGACAGGGGACACAGGACAGCTGGGGGGCACTGTGGGGCAGAGAAAGGGGACACAGGCCCCCTGGGTGGCACTGTGGTGCAGAGAAAGGGGACACAGGGAGGCAGGAAAGGGGACACAGGACAGCTGGGTGGCACTGTGGGGCAGGGACAGGGGATACAGAGCATGTAGTGACAGGGAAAGGGGACACAGGACACTGTTGTGCAAGGAAAGGGGACACAGGCAACTGGCTGGGTGGCACTGTGGTGCAGCGACAGGGGACACAGGGCAGGGACAGGGGACACAGGACAGCTGGGTGGCACTGTGGTGCAGCGACAGGGGACACAGGGCAGGGACAGGGGACACAGGACAGCTGGGTGGCACTGTGGTGCAGCGACAGGGGACACAGGGCAGGGACAGGGGACACAGGACAGCTGGGTGGCACTGTGGTGCAGCGACAGGGGACACAGGGCAGGGACAGGGGACACAGGACAGCTGGGTGGCACTGTGGTGCAGCGACAGGGGACACAGGGCAGGGACAGGGGACACAGGACAGCTGGGTGGCACTGTGGTGCAGCGACAGGGGACACAGGGCAGGGACAGGGGACACAGGACAGCTGGGTGGCACTGTGGTGCAGCGACAGGGGACACAGGGCAGGGACAGGGGACACAGGACAGCTGGGTGGCACTGTGGTGCAGCGACAGGGGACACAGGGCAGGGACAGGGGACACAGGACAGCTGGGTGGCACTGTGGTGCAGCGACAGGGGACACAGGGCAGGGACAGGGGACACAGGACAGCTGGGTGGCACTGTGGTGCAGCGACAGGGGACACAGGGCAGGGACAGGGGACACAGGACAGCTGGGTGGCACTGTGGTGCAGCGACAGGGGACACAGGGCAGGGACAGGGGACACAGGACAGCTGGGTGGCACTGTGGTGCAGCGACAGGGGACACAGGGCAGGGACAGGGGACACAGGACAGCTGGGTGGCACTGTGGTGCAGCGACAGGGGACACAGGGCAGGGACAGGGGACACAGGACAGCTGGGTGGCACTGTGGTGCAGCGACAGGGGACACAGGGCAGGGACAGGGGACACAGGACAGCTGGGTGGCACTGTGGTGCAGCGACAGGGGACACAGGGCAGGGACAGGGGACACAGGACAGCTGGGTGGCACTGTGGTGCAGCGACAGGGGACACAGGGCAGGGACAGGGGACACAGGACAGCTGGGTGGCACTGTGGTGCAGCGACAGGGGACACAGGGCAGGGACAGGGGACACAGGACAGCTGGGTGGCACTGTGGTGCAGCGACAGGGGACACAGGGCAGGGACAGGGGACACAGGACAGCTGGGTGGCACTGTGGTGCAGCGACAGGGGACACAGGGCAGGGACAGGGGACACAGGACAGCTGGGTGGCACTGTGGTGCAGCGACAGGGGACACAGGGCAGGGACAGGGGACACAGGACAGCTGGGTGGCACTGTGGTGCAGCGACAGGGGACACAGGGCAGGGACAGGGGACACAGGACAGCTGGGTGGCACTGTGGTGCAGCGACAGGGGACACAGGGCAGGGACAGGGGACACAGGACAGCTGGGTGGCACTGTGGTGCAGCGACAGGGGACACAGGGCAGGGACAGGGGACACAGGACAGCTGGGTGGCACTGTGGTGCAGCGACAGGGGACACAGGGCAGGGACAGGGGACACAGGACAGCTGGGTGGCACTGTGGTGCAGCGACAGGGGACACAGGGCAGGGACAGGGGACACAGGACAGCTGGGTGGCACTGTGGTGCAGCGACAGGGGACACAGGGCAGGGACAGGGGACACAGGACAGCTGGGTGGCACTGTGGTGCAGCGACAGGGGACACAGGGCAGGGACAGGGGACACAGGACAGCTGGGTGGCACTGTGGTGCAGCGACAGGGGACACAGGGCAGGGACAGGGGACACAGGACAGCTGGGTGGCACTGTGGTGCAGCGACAGGGGACACAGGGCAGGGACAGGGGACACAGGACAGCTGGGTGGCACTGTGGTGCAGCGACAGGGGACACAGGGCAGGGAAAGGGGACACATGCTGCATGCAGGAGGATCTTTGTGCTGGGGAGTGCTGTCAGAGTTGGGTACTTGCCTGCCCCTCTAATCTGTTCGTGCCAGGGTGCAGCCAGAGCTGTGTTAAGATCAGAACTTTTGCTCTTCATTTACAAGGAGGTTGAGATAAATCCTGGGCTGCACTTTGGAGCAGGCTGTTGGCTGCCAGCATTCAGTATTTGAGGGGATGCTCTCTACCTGAGAGGCTGCAGACAGGGCCTTTGCTGGGTAGTTTTGTGTTCTGCTGGAAGATTATTCTAGGTGAAATTGTTCTTGAGGAGGTAGAGAAGCAAATCACAAAGTCACTATTGAAAGTAGTACTGTGATTTTTTATTTGTTTATATATTTTTATACTCTGTCCTGGAGGTGAGAACTGAAATTCTGTGTCAGGAGTTCACAGCAGTCTGATCTTTGTGCAGAAAAGGTGCAAGAGACAGGAATACATAATGTGTCTGTGTGAGCATAGTGTTTGTTGTTCTGTTTTATTGGTGGCTTGTGAACATTTCCTCAGCTGTGCTTTCCCTCTTCATAAATCAGCAGATGAGCTGCAGCTGAAATGTGAGATAGGAAATAGATACACAAATAGAGAAGATGCTCTCCCTCCTGATATTTCTTCCTTCCCTTCTAGCACATCCATTCTCTGCTCCTTGCCTGTTTCCTTAATTCATTTTTTATTTTCAGTTGTACTTTGGTTGATGCCCAGTTTGCTCCTATCACATCTGTACTTTCACTGTAGAGTCAGTGGGACAAAGGCTGGTTTTCAGTCTTCCATCCATGATCTGGCCTCTCCTCCCTTCTGTCACATTCACCAGCTTCCTGGGTTGTTTTTGGTCACATTGGCTCTCCCTGTTCTCTCACCCAGCCCATTTCCCAGAGGTGGTTCTCATTTCTGACCTTGCCCCCTTGCCCCATTTGTTATCTTGACTAAGAACTTCTTACACCCCGTGATTTTGGGATCCCTTTTGTGTAACTGCCTGACAAATTACTGAGTTTTGTTCTGTTCTATCTCTTGGTTGCAACATTAAATTAACACAGCCAATAAAATCTTTGTGTGTTTTCCAAGGAAGACATGATTTATGTTTATTCTTAGCAGGGTACAACTTCTGTTTGTTTTACCATATTTGTGCTAAGTCACTGTTTTCTTTTATCCCTTGATTGTGTTTTCTTCTTCTTTGACTTACATAGAGCTCCCCTGGGCATTCAGAACACAGCACCTTCTCCCCAGAGCTTGTTAACAAGCTCCTTGGCTGAGCAGAGCTGTGTGTGCTGAGAAAACCTGTGGAGTTGCATCACTTGTGGCAGCAGTGGGTGTTTGAGGAGGTGAACATAGTCTGGGGTGACTGCCTGTTAGCTGTGGATGTTTATCCTTCCCCTGTGCTTGGGGCAGTTTGGAGGAGCTGGAGGACACAGGGAGTACCAGGGGGTGGGTTGCATAGTCCAGTTCATAAGTGTAACTTCATTATTTCTATGTAATTTTGTTTCTCTATTTAGAATGTATATGACCATCCCCGTTCCCAGCTCCAAAGACAACACCAAGATTATTTTATTTTTTTTTAATTTTAGAATGGCTGTCCTCTGTTTACAAACAGCAGTGGTTTGCCATGCTCAGAGCAGAACAAGACAATGATATTGGGTAGGTATATTACAGGCTTTATTTCTCTCTTAAATTAGAAACCTTCCTCTCATAGAAATTCTGACATGAATTATTTTGGAGTTTACATTAAAAGGAGGGGGGAAGCATTATCTCTGTGGAGCTCTCAGTTCCCCTGGGCTGGCTGGTCTTCCCATCCCTCAGCCAGCAGAACTCTGGAAAACTGGTCTGGTGGGACCAGGGGGAAATGCTGGGTGGGGGACACGAATTCTGTATTTTCCTTCATGTGGTCACTAACACTTCACCTGGAAATCTGTGTTGAGGCTGTGAAAGGGTGATTTCTGAGCCTTCATTTGAAGGATGCTTTGGCCATCAGACTGTTCCTTCTGCTTGCTCTTGGCCATGCTCCAGTGAGCCAGGTCCTGGATTTAACACCAAAACTGTGGCAAAATGTAGCTGAGGGAGTTGATCCTGCCTTTGTCTTCTCTGCTGGCTCCTAGAGTGCTTTGAGGTGAAAAAATGCCAAGTCAGGCAGCTGCAGAATGCCTGTTACCTCCCCAAAGCCAGCAGGCTGACTTGCTCCTTTGTCCTGTCACCCAGCGGGTGGCACTGTGGACAGAGACGTGTTGGGTTGTAACAGGAGCTTCAAAAAAGCCCCAAACTCTGGGCTGAAGCATAGCCAAGATCTTTAGGAAGTTGTTCTCACAGGCAGCAGTCCTTTAGGAAGTGAGGTGCAGAATTGAGGCTCTCACATTCAGTTCCTGCAGGTGAATTTTGGGTGCCTGTGGCCTGTTTTGATGCTGCTCTCCTGGGAAGGCTTTTGCAATGCTGCTGTGGCTGTGTCTGAGAGCAGACAGTGTCACCTCCTGGCTCATGGGAAACAGGCTTCATAGGGAAGTGAGTCCCCAGAATTCTGAGATAAGATGCAGTATTTGCTAATTTTGATGTGTTTTGGTAGTTCAGTGCAGTGGGAGCATTTCAATTCTCAGCCACTGGATGGATACACATGCTTCTGCAAAAGGGAGTGCCCACAGAGCTGCAGTGAGGATCATCCAGCTTGGAAAAGAGCAATTTTAAAATTCAGCTACAGCTGAGGACTTCAACAGCTCTTGGAATGGGCAGAGTATTTTTCCACATTTTTCTTGCCTGTCTAGTTTTCTCTTTTGCAGTATGGGTTGATTATTTCCTTTAAGATGGTGAAAAGCAAAGGTCTCAGCCTCAGAAGGGCACACATGCAGCTGTTCCTTTGTGTTAGTGCAAATGTTTTGGCCATTTGACCAACGTGTAGCTGCAGGAAAAGAATTCAGGTTTTATAAGCCCATCGTTTATCCAGCCCTGCTGCTCTTCCTCTCACACCTACTGCCCGTGTCAGCATCAAACACATGTTTTCCCTCAGGGGTGAGGAGGCAGACTTAAGAATCAGAGCAAGACATGAATCTGACTCCTCTGAGCTGAAGTGAGGCTCCATTTCCATCTCCCACCTGGTGCAGGGTATAATTGCACCTGCTTCTTCTAGCACTGCCAGCATGGAAATGGCACTGCTTGGAAACGTGTGATGTGGTTTGTCATGGTGGCTTTATAGAGAGGAGAAGAAAGTGCTTCCCTTCTGCTTTGAGTTTGCATTTAAAAGGGTTAAACATCTTATTCACTCTTCAGAATTGGAGAATTTTTTAGTGTTAGCAGTGGAGTTTGTGGCTTTGAACTGTAGCTGCTCAGGGTTTACTTGTGTTAAAGTGGATCACTTTTTTTTTAAATTAAACATGTGTTTTGTGGCAGAAGCCAGACAGATCTTTCAAGTCTGGGACTGGAATCACTTCTGCTCTTAGCAGTCTCTTTGGCAGTGTGTAAGAAGGAAGCAGAATGACTCCACTGTTCACTGTGTGGCAGCTGGTGGAAGTGGTTCAAGCTGAAGTTCTGCATTGTCTGAGGCTGCTCGAGGGATGGAGAGGGGAATGTTAATGTCAGTCTGAGCATTATGGACTAATGTTTGTGAAATTTGTCACTAATTAAACAGAAATAAATCCTTTATCACCATTACTGCATTTAGGTCAGCCACAGAACCAGTTCAGCTGGAAGATGTGGAAAAGCACACGGGAGGTTCCTGGGTGAATTTGTTGAAGTGTGATGAGTTGTATGCATAACCTGTTCTTTGAACACTTCACCTCCCAGGATTGGTTTTTACAGAAGCAAGAGGAGATACCTGGGCTGAGTTTATAAAAGATTTAGCTGTGAGGAGCAGTAGGAGGAGAGCAGAGGCTGCATCTCTTCTGGCTTGGAGGGCACTGCTGGCCCTTGTGGCTTTGCAGTTGAGCCTGTGAGGGTTGATGTCACTGGGATTAATAAAGTTCACTGCCAGCCCTCAGCCTGGTGTAACTTGGACACTTCCTGGCAGTGGGTGTTGGGTTGATGCTGTCATGGAGTGTGAAGCAAAGTGAGTAACACTCTTGTGGAAAATCAGGGCTGATCTCACTCGTGCTGGCTCTGCAAGGCTGTTCTACGTGCTGGGTGAGGGGAGCTGATCTTGGTGTGGGGTGACACAGCCAAGGGCTCTGGGTCTCAGGAGCTCTGAGAGGCCCTGGCACTTCTTGAGCACTGAGGGGAAGTGGGGTTTTTTATGAGCACGGAGGGGAAGTGGGTTTTTTTTCAGTCAAGTTGCATAACCAGCCCCTTGAGAAACCTCTCACTGTCTCGTGGCTGCTGCTTCATAGCACTGCTGTTGTGCAGAGCCCTGCAGCTGTGCCCCAGCACTTGTCTCTGGTTGTGTCTAAGAAGTCAGCCTGCTGTGTTTAAAAAACATTTGGGTTTTTACAAGGCTGGGAGAATGTAGTTCATTGCAACAGCTATTATTTTGTTATCTGGAAAAGTTCTTCTGTAGAAGTCCTGCCTAACTGAGGTGTCACAGCCTGGTTTATATTGCAGTTTTGTAGTTTAGGTGGATGTTTATGGGACAGTTTGGGATGGAAGAGGCTCTGGGAGCTCATCCAGTCATGCCTCTGCTCAAAGAAGGGTCAGTTGTTGGTCCCTTCCAGCTCAGGGTATTCCATCATTGTGTGGTCAGACAAGTTTACTCCAGTCCGTTCATCTTCCCCACATTAAGGTATCACACAAAGCTGTTGAATTCTCCTTAAAGATGCTGGTTTGGGGTTTTTTTCAGGCCTCAAGAAATCAATAAGGAGGAACTGGAAGGAAACAGCATGAGGTGTGGTCGCAAACTGGCCAAGGATGGTGATGTAAGTGTGGCACGTGGCAAACTGCAGGGCTGGCATGGCTGAGACAAGTCAGGCATTTCCAAATCTTTTAGGTCCTCATTGTCAAACTGCATCCAGAAGATGTCATGGAGAAAGATACCATTTTTTTCTCCCCAGAGAGATGGAAGCCACGTCTCTGCAAGGAGCAAGGAGCTGGTGTTTTATTGTGCTCTTGTGCTGTGAGACTGGGAAAGCTGTTAGTCCAGGCAGTTAGACAGAGCTCTGATCACTGGTGTCTTATTAGCTGGAGAAGGAAGTTCTCTAGCTAAAATGTGTAACATTCAGAGCCAGGGCCCCTCGGTGTCTTTAGGTAAGAGGTCTTGTGAAATGAACCAAGAACATGAATTTTTCCCGTTGCAGTCACGTAACCCGAGGCGTTCTCTGGGCATGGCTGGGGCTCACAGACCAGCCCCATTAGCCAGTGCTGAGTATCTGATACCTATCCTTGTGGCCTGTGTTCTGCCTGTCTGGGAGGCAGCTGACACTCAGCTGCTGTCACACAGCCCCCTGCAGTGTCCAGTTGTCCCCAGTGAGTTCTCTGTCCCAGACAGAGATCCCTGAACCCCCCGGTGCAGCTCAGACCCCCCGGCGCTGGCGTGGCACTCCCGCTGCGTGTCACAGCCCATCCTCAGGCTGTGTGCCCTCTGTGTGTGTCCCCCCTGTGTGTTGTCCCCTCTGTCCTGCAGTACTGCTGGCGTTGGACTGGCTTTAACTTCGGCCTGGACCTGCTGGTGACCTACACCAACCGCTACATCATCTTCAAGCGCAACACTCTGAACCAGCCGTGGAGCGGCTCCGTCAGCCTGCAGCCGCGCCGCAGCATCGCCTTCAGGTGCAGCCCAGGGGGCCCTCCCTGCTGCCAGCCCTGCTGGTTTTGTTAAAAGTGTTACCCTGCCTCCTGGGGAGGAGCTCCTCGTGCTGAAATTCAGGAGGCTGAAGTGGTCTTTGCCCCCCCCCTCTCCCCAGGTTGCGGCTGGCCTCGTTCGACTGCAGCGGGAAGGTGATTTGCAGCAGGACAACAGGTTATCAGATCCTCACCCTGGAGAAGGACCAGGTGTGTCTGTGGCCTTGAGTGCTGGAGTTCAAGGCATGAAAAAAATGCTGAGAAGTCGCCAGTGCTTTTGAAGGGGAGTTGCTGTTCCTGTTGTCGTTGCTTATGTGGAATCTCAGGCATTCCTGTTAGAGGCAGTGGGTAATTAAGCTAATTTGTGAAGTGGATCTAGAGGAGGATAGTGTGGGTTTCATGAGTGTTGATAACATGAAATTAGTTCCCATATTAGTGAAATGAGTGCCTGTGGTGCTGCTGTCTGCTGCCAGTGTCATGTTCAGCTGCTCATCAGCATCACCCTCTGTATAATCTGGCCATCAGACTCCTCATTTAGAGGCAAATTCAGAATGTGAAGACTCTCATAAACTGAGGAGTTAAAAGAATGTCTGCATGTTGTTTAAGGGTTAGATTTATTACTCTAGTAAATGAATTGAAAAAAGCCCCAGAGAGGACAGGAGTTTTCTTAAGCAAGTGCCCTTTTCCACCCATTGCTGACAGCAGGATTTAGTGAGGCATATATGGGACTTGTTAATCAAGTTTCTCAAATCCCAGCCAGCAGTGATATAAAGGTGGTGAGAACACAGAAAACCTTTCCTTGTCAGTGCCATCCTTACTGGAGGGTGAAGTTTCAGTTTTGAAGTTTCAGTTGTTTTGCATCCTCACGAGGCTGAAGTTTCAATTTTGCTTCCCCAAAACCAGTTCCTAGAGTGGAACCAAAAAATTCCTACCCACAAACTGAAGTTTGCTTTCTCTTGTGGAATGCCTGGTTGGTGAAATCTCCCAAATCTGAAAATGATCCCTTTCTCCTCAGCATGTTGGAGGGGAAATTTGCTCCAGCATTTCCTGTGGCTGTCCCCTGTGCTGCAGAGGGCTGGGAGCTCTGGGGTGGGAGCTGTGGGCAGGCTGAGAATGTGTCAGAGTTACAGACTTGAGGTGAAGGAGAGCTGCCTTTGCTTTATTTTTACATCCTGATTTTAGTCTGTAGCCATTAAGATGTGCAGAGTGAGTGCTGTGTCAGTGCTGTGCTTTCTGGTCCCCCTCACCACACAAATGTCCTGTGTGTGCTCCAGGAGCAGATCGTGATGAATTTGGACAGCAGGCTCCTGACCTTCCCCCTCTACATCTGCTGCAACTTCCTGTACACCTCCCCAGAGAAGAGGGCAGACAGCGAGGCACAGCTGGAACATCTGGAAGCCTGAGAGCTCCCTGGGGGCTGTGGCAGCCCCTCTCCCCCCTGGATGCTGCCCAGAGCTGGGACAGCCCTTGCACAGTGGCAGCAGCCCTGGCCTTAGTGCTCTCCTATGCAGCTCAGACATTAAGTAGGCCAAAACCAGCCATCCTTTTTAATTTTTTAAATTTTTATTTCTGTTCTGCATCTTCAGGCAGCAGCCATTCCGTGTTTGAGAAGTGTTGTTACACTTGGGCTTTTCTGGCTGAAAACTGAGCCAAACTGGAAATAGGGAATTTGTGTGGATCACAACTTAGGAAATTACCTGAGCACACATTGTAGGTTGTGTAGGTTTTGTTAGTGTGGGTTTTGGTTGTATTATTTGTTGGGTTTTTAAATAACTGATCTGTAAATACCAGATCCATATTTTGCTTTTTTTCCTGGTCCTTTTCTCTCAGGGCCAAATAATCTCTGTAAATGTGGCATCTCAACTTTGGTTATTTAACTGCACAGCCTTTCCCACCTGATGGGTTTAAGCTTTTTTTGCAGCTCACACACACACATTTCATTCTTGGTCTTGTTCTAACACTGCAGCCAATAATTCTCCGTCTTTTAGCAGGTTAATTTACTAATAAGGATGTTCATAAATGAATTATTTTTTCCATGTACAGCAAGTACTCCAATGTCCTCACCATTACTTGCTGCTGTCAGCAGCAGCTCTCAGCTGGAGTTCTGCTGAGTGCTGACTCTACTCACACAAACCAAATACCAGTTTTTAAACATTTTCTCTGGCTTCTTTTAGCTTTTACCTTGGGAATACCTCCCGTGTTAGCTCAGGAACTTGTGACTTTCGAGTGCCTTTTGAGTTGTATGTGTAACACCAACTTCACATCAGTTCAGCAAGGTCACAGGATCCAAAGGCAGAGCTGGGAACAAGAGATTCCTCTCCACTTGGTGTGATGGATGAGTCGTGTCATGGTACACTCTGTTCAGTCTTTGTTGGGTTTTATGTTTGTCTCTTGCAATTTTCAATTCTTACAGCAGGATTTCTTGATTCAAACTGGGAATTTTTGCCTCGTTAGCCTATTTTTTTAATGTCAGGAAAATATAAAACCATTTGTACTTTATAACAAAGGTAAAAATGTGTTGGGCAAGACAGAAAAACATGGCAACGTGTCAGTAAATGATTTCAAGTGGAATATTTGTCCATGTGTGTCCTTTCCTGCTGGGAGTAGCTTTTTGTGCTGGATTCACCCTGTGGATTCAGCACCTCGCTGTGATCTTGTGTCACAGCTTTGGCAGCAGAGAGCAGCAGCATTTTCAGCTGTTCAGCTGCCACAGCATCAAATTTACTTCCAGAACTAACTGTATTTAGATACTTAACTCTGGTTTTAATTAGAAGTACCCACTCCTCAAGATTGACTCTGTGGAAAGCAACAGGGGCAGCTGGTTAGTGGTACCTCAAATCCAGGTGGATTTTTTGCAGCACATCAAAGTGTGAGCTGTGCAGGGCTTTGCACCCCTGCCAGGGGCTGATCCCCAGGGCTCCCCCCGTGCCCACCCAGTGCCACCAGGATGTGGGGCAGGAAACTCATCTTGGTGCTTATTTCCCAGGCAACATCACCTTGGTGTTTATTTTCCAGGCAACATCCCCTTCCCTGGATCCCTGGGTGTCCCAGTGCCAGGGGCAGCCCCTTCCCAGGGGCCAGCATCCTGGATTTGGGGCAGGGGGGAGCTCAGGGGCCCAGACACACGACACTGAGCCCAGCAGTGGCTGGTGGTTGTTTTTCTCTGGTTTATTGTCACTGAGGAGCAGCAGTGGTGGCCGAGGGGAGCTGAGCAGTACAACACCACACTCAGGAGGAACGGTATGAAAAGTACAAAAATAAGGAGGCCTATATATAATATCATTGCAGTCAATTGCTAAAAATAAATATTGTAAACACGAGAGAACAACATCAGGTGAATCTACAGCACTGGTTTCTGCCAGCAGCCACACAGTCTTTGGCTTTAGCACTCCCCTGCCCACACTGAGATGCATTTTCTTTGCATTTTCCCACTGTTTTGCACCTCTCCCCTCCCATGCACTTGGACCTTTCACCCCCTTATCTCTCTAACAGCCAGATGGGTTTGGATTGCCTGATAAGGGAGAGCAGGCACCCAGTTATCTCGGGTCAAACTGCAGCTGAGCTGCTGCCAGGCCAGAGATCTGTGCCCCACTGATACCCTCGGGCCACTGAGCACCAGCTTCTCCCTGCCAGCCTTGGGCTCCAGGAAGGGAAGAGGCAAATTCTGCCTGCAAGTCTCAGTAATTTGCTGATTGTGTTTATATAGATCTACATATATTTTAAAAGCCCCATAAAATCCTGTCCAAAGTACCAAGGAGGAGAGATTTGGCAGGGAGGGAAGGGCAGAGACTCTGCTCCCTGCTGCCTGCATGGCCAGAGAACATTCCAGCAGCCCGGGAAAGCAAAGAAAATGCATCCAGATGGGAACAACCAAGCAAAACAAAACCATCCTCAACCCACAAAGCAGCACTTCTCGCTGCAGGGAAGACAAATCAGGCTGAGCAGCCTGTCTGTCTGTCCCCACAGATAATCATTTGCTCTTCCCTTCATATCAGTAATTAGGATTTAATCTTCCCTTCTTCATTTTCAACACATTCACAGAACATCCCGTGGCGACGTTTTGGCGTGAGGTTCTGCTCCCAGCTGGGCTGGACACCCAACACCTGCAGGGCTGGTTCCTCCTGGGGAGCCCAGGGAGCACAAACCCCTCCAGGGGCTCCCAAATCCCTCCAGGGGCTCCCCAAACCTGTGGCCCTGCACCCACAGGTGTCCTGCAACGCTCTGAACTGGGAGCATTCCAGGCCCTGCTTGATTCTGAGTCCAAGCAAAAGCTTTCCAGCATCAGGGGAGCCTTGGAGACCCAGGGGGGGGATCCCTCTGACCAAGCCCAGCCAAAAATCCTCCAGCAGCACCCACAAGGGTGATCCTCCTCAGCCCTGCGGAGCTGCAGCCCCTCCTTCACCCCAGGCAGGTGGGGGGACAGTGGTGACCCTGCTCCAGGCCAGGTATCTCCAATTTCCCTGCTCACATCCCCATCCTTCCCATTCTGCCCCCAGAACTGCTGTGTTCTATAAAATTTCACTCACTGACAGATGAAAACACTGTGGATTTCAGAAGGGGCACAGCTGGCCAAGAGTAAAAACAGCCACTAATGCAACTCTGCACAGTGCAGCAGCTAAAAAGATTTCTGTTTTGTTTTTTTTCAGTAGGCAAAATGCTGGTTTTCTGAGGAAAAAAAAAAAATCACACAAAACTGCTTGGTACCAGATTAGAGGATTTCTGTATCATCCTTCAAAGATTTATTTGACAGCTTCTAAAACTTCCACTAAACTTGGTTTCTTACATCATTTCTATACACAGGTTTTATTTGTTATAATTGTCTTGAGGCTTATAAAAAAATAAGCATTTAAAATGCCCAAAAGAGTAATTTTCCTTTAAAATTGTGCTACTGAACTTGACCCCCAACACAGAAGAGAGACTTTTGGTAATGAGGTTACCCCAAGCAGTATAAAAATATACATAAAAATAGACAAAAACTCTATCCTCCAATCTGAAGGGCTGGTTGTGGGGTTTATTAGTTATATTTTTTTTTGTACATCACTGAAATTTCATTAACTTCTGCTAAATATTTACAGAAAACCCCCCCACCCTCTGCCTGCCTCCTCTCACTGAGGCAAAGACCTGCAGCTTTTAGTTCATCCAGAGTTTTCTGTTGGCAAAAATGGATCCCTGCACATGGGCCATGGCACACAGGTGATGCTGAGGGCACAGGGGTCCCTGGGGACCTGCAGGGCCCTGGGTTGTGTCGTGTCCCCCTGGATGTGACCTTCCAGAGCACAGCTGGGGACAAAACAAAACCTCTCCTAAGGTTAAACCCAGCCTGAAGCCCACAGCATCACCACAGGGCCCTGCTGCTCCTGCACACCCTGGCTTTCTGCTTTCCCTTTTGTCCTGGCGATAAAGTCAGAATGCCCAAACCTCTTGTACAACAGTCCTCAGGTATTTGGGTCTCTTTCTCCAGTCTACCCCAAGAAAATTTTAAATTAAAAAAAAAAAAAAATTACACGACAAAAAAAAAAAAAAAAAAAAGAAAATAATTACTCTGTACTCTTCTCCGACAACATGAAAAGGTTAAAACTAAGTGACACAACCCCCCCGAGACTATGTACATAAAAAGACATCAGATCTCTTAAAACATAAATATACAGTGTATAAATCCAGGTGCCACCTAAAGGCTGCAGCCACAGAACTATTTCACAGACACAAAGCAAACCAGACTCTCCACGCCAAGGGCAGACACGGCCACGGGTCTGGGGGTGGCCAGGGGGAGGCAGAAGCCCGTGGCAGCAGCTCCTGGAGCCCACACATGCACCAGGGAAGGGGTGGTGGTGGTGCCTGGGGGTGAAACACGACCCTACACACACGCCACGTTCCTACAACGCTGCTCAGGGTGGGGGTGAGAGGTCAGGAAATGGGATCAGAGCCCGAGTCCCCAATTATTCCCAGGCACGTGCTCTGCTGGGGCTGCTCAGGGGCTCCTGCAGCCCCCCCAGGATTGCTCACCAAGGGAGGTACGTGGCACCCCCAGCGCAGCCGTGGAACTCTGCACCCCGTGCTTTGAGAGTTACCATGACTTTCATGGAAATTATACAGCCTTGATCAGGGTAAAAGACTAGTGGAGGTCTTTAGCCCAATCTTAGAGGTTTGCTTCTACAGCACGGACAGCTACGGCTCCGACACACATAAATAGGTTCTGTTAAAGTGACAATGCAGTGTCTGAATTATCCGAGTGTTATCCCTACTGCTGCTAGGGGAGGGCCAGTGGTCGGGGGTGTGACGGAGGTGGGACAGCTCCAGCTCCACCTGGAAATGCAGGGAGAAGCCAAAAGACACTGTGAGCTTTACTCGACAGCTGGTTTTATGGCATGCAAGGGAACTCCTACGACAACACTTGGTACAGAGCCCACGGCGGCTCCGGTCCCACCGCGGTGCCTCGGAGAACGAGTAAAGCTACGAGTCTGCTCGGAGGGGAGGGGGCGTGTGAGTGTGTGCAGAGGGAGGGAGGGGTTGGGTGAGGAAACGTCCTTGTTCTGCTGAAACCAAGCTCTTGGGCAAACCTGCTTCCCTCTACCGCTGGCCGGCCTCGCGGATGCGGCAGGCCACGGCCGTGATCAGCGCGGCGCCTTTGCCGCTGCCGTCCTCCGACTGCAGGAAGGTCACTTCACACTTGGGGGACAGCTCCCTCACTGTCTCCTGCAAGACCGTGGAGAAGCTGCGGGGCAAAGAGAGGGAGAGGGTCTGAACTGACCAGCCACGGGGTGAAAGTGTCAGTCCCAAGCCCTGATCTGCCTTCACAGAGACTGGGAGAGCAACGCAGACCCCGAGGGGATGGATGATGGATGGATGGATGGATGGATGGATGGATGGATGGATGGATGGATGGATGGATGGATGGATGGATGGATGGATGGATGGATGGATGGATGGATGGATGGATGGATGGATGGATGGAGACAGTTGCCAGGGATGAAGCTTAGAAAGCCCAAGTACAACACAACCATGTTGTGCCTTCACTCAGGACTAAACCCAGCCCCTTCTCGAGGCCCACCAAGCCCTGGGAGCACCAATGAGCCTCAACAGCCCTGACCAGCCCCAGCTGGGGGGAGTTTTCAGTGCCTCCCTTTGCCCATGGACTCCTGAGCCCTGTTTAAGCTCAGCCCAGTGCCTTAGTCCCTGCTCCAGTGCCCAGCAGCACCAGGCAGCCAGCTCTGGCATGGGCAAGTTTTTGTGTGGCCGTGAACTTTCATGACCCAGCTCATTGCTGGTTAGAGCTGCCTGATGAACCTGGTCACCAGGTCTGGGTCAGGCCCAGTGGGACTGGAGCAGCCCCTGTCCTTAAGGGAGCAGCTGACTCCTGCTGGGCCTCAAGTTTGTATCAGCGAGCTCCTGGCAGCCCTCGATGCCCCAAAACACCCCAAATCCTCCCCCATTACCCCCTGAACCTTCCCCCCGAGCCCCCCAGCCGCCCAAGGAGCCCAACCAGAGGCACTCACTGAGGGTGCAGCTTGTAGAGCGTCCCGTCCACGCCGACGGTGATTTTGAGGAAGTCCAGGCCGCGGTTCTCGCGGATCTTGTCCACCACGGCGGCCATGCCGGCGCCGCAGAGCTGGGCCGCGCGCCGCGCCACCACGGCGCACACCTCCTTGACGATGATGCTGTCGTCGCACGTGGACTCCAGGCCCAGGTGCTGCAGGATGGAGCGCACCTGCAGCAGGGCCAGGCAGTCGCTGGGGGGGACACGGCGGGGGCAGCGTTAGGGACGTGAGGCCTCCTCTTCCTCATCTACGGCCTGCCCGGCCCGGACGCTCGTGGCAGTGCCACAAGGAGTGTTCAGTTCTCACCTGCAGCCCCCCTCAACCTCAGCTTTCAGACCTGGACGTGGCCTGCTGTCACATCCTAATCAGGGAGGCTATTTCAGGACAAAGCCAGCGGAGTGTGACACCCCTGCAACTCGCGGGGTGTCCCCCACCCGCTCCGTGCCCAGGGCAGAGGATCAAGAGCCATCTGTGCTGCCAGCCCCAGCCAGCCTCCTTGTCTCTGCCACATCCACGTGGGCTCTGCTGATTTATCCCTGTGGCACCATCCTGCATCACCCTGGCTCCACACCAAGCACCTGGAACTTCTCCCACCAGCCCCGGGGGCACGTCCCCCAAATTCCACCCCTGCTCTGACTGGCAGCTGGTGCTCACTCCCTGTTGGAGCTCACCTCTCTATCTGGGACAGGAACTTGGTCTCAAAGATCCCTCTGGTCTTCAGCCTCTCCGAGATCCGTCCCCGGAAGAGCAGCCCTTTCTTGGTGAAGTCCATCAGGATGTTGCGGACGATTTCCCCCAGGTACATCCCACTGATCATCTTCTCATACCTGGGCAGGAGAGCACGAGGCCGGACATCAGCACAGGAAGGGACCCTGGGGCTGGGTGGGGATTCCAGCTCTGCCAGGTGCCCTGAGTACAAGCCCAGCAGCACGGCCCCCACCCACGGGCAGGGGACAAGGGACACGTCGGTGTCCTGCCCATCATCCCCTGGATGCACCAAGGGGCTGCTGGGGCAGAGCTGCTCCTGCACCCTCAGCCCCATCGGGGTCCCTTCCAGCCCCCCAAAGCCAGCACCCACCTCTGCTTGCCAGGGTTGAGGGACAGCTCATCCACTGCCACGTCGAACTCCGTCCGAATGTCATCCAGGCAGCCGCTGTCCCCGAAGGCCCCCCACTCCATGTTGACACACATCCTGCCCTCGTCCCCTTCCACCAGCTCCACGTTCCTCATCTCCTCCATGTAGCAGGCGTTGCTGCCCGTGCCTGTGGGGAGCAGCGGGATCAGAGGGACACCTGGGACACCTCCTGTGCCCCCCAGGGCAGGGGTGGCAGCACGGAGCTCCACAAGGAGCGTTCAGTTCTCACCGACAATCAGCCCAACTTCGCAGTAGGGATCCTCGTACCCACAGGTCATCATGGTGCCAACGGTGTCATTGACCACTGCCACCACGTCCAGGTCGAATTCCTGCAGAGGGATTGCACGAGTTATTCCTGGAGGGCTTGGAATTCCTGCTGAGTCTGCTCCCACGGCTGGGGAAGGAGCTGGCTGGCTGGTGAGTGTGGCAGGCAGTGTCACAGAATCATGGAATGGTCTGGGAAGGGCCTTAAAGCCCATCCCATTCTCCCCCTGCCGAAACAGGGACGCCTCCCACTGTCCCAGGCTGCTCCAAGCCCTGTCCAGCCTGGCCTTGGGCACTGCCAGGGATCCAGGGGCTGGATCTGGGCACCCTGTGCCCTCAATACCCTCACAGGGAGGAATTTCTTCCCAACATCCAACCTAAATCTCTCCTCTTTTATTTTAAAACTGTTCTCCCTTGTCCTCCATGACCATCCACCTCCACAGACACAGAGGTACCCCAGGTGGGGACCTCCCCCAGCCCCACCTGCCTGCAGGTAGAGCTCAGACACCTGCAGCTGGGTCAGCCCTGCCAGGAGCAGCCCGTGGGCAGGAGCTCGGGGTGGTCTGTGCTGAGGAAACCAGCCGGTGTCTCCTGAGCTCAGGACCAGACAAGTCTGCTCCAGCCCTGGCCAGGAGCCAGCCCGTAGCTCCAGGGTCTGAAAATCCAACCTCAAGTGATGAGTAAGGGCGGCGGTGAAAATTCCGACACTCATTACGCTGAGCTCAGCCCAGTAATTTGTTTTACAGGCCAATTAACAATGCTGAAGAGAGCCAGGATGTGGGAGCAGCCTCTGGCTTCTCCCAGCCCCGTGGCTGCTCACCTCTCTCCTGTGAATGGCCTCCTTCAGCAGCCCCACCACGTCCTCTCCCTCGCAGCCCGTCGCCTTGAAACCTTTTGTCCACTTCAGGAGAATTCCCTGTGGTGGGAAAAAGCCCCCAGTGAGTCCCCTGAGCAGCAGGTGGGAGGCACAGCCAGGGGTGCTGCCAGGAGGGTGGGGTTACCTCGTCCAGGTTGTTCTGCTGGCAGGGGAAGGAGAAGGTGAATCCCAGCGGGAGCGACACGCCCTTCATTCCCATGTACTCCAGGAAGTCAGAGATGCAGTGGACAATGTGGTCAAAGAGCTGGAGAAGAAAAGCCAAAGGGAAATGCTACCAGCACAGCCAGAGCTCAGCTGGAAGCCAAATTTCTGGGGGTTCTGTCCATTCCCAGGCCTGCTGGAAGGTTTAAATCACTCCCAGGACTTTGAATGGAGCAGGACGTGGCTCAGCTGCACTGTGGGAGGTGAGCAACCCCAAAAAGCTCAGTTCACTCTCTTCCCCACCCACAGCGTGGCCAAATCCCTGCATTATCTCCACCTCACAGGTCCCTGGAGGGGTGGGGGCCATCAGGGAGGTGACACAGGAATCCAGTCCCTCTGCAAGGGATCCCCAGGGCCCTCCAGCCCAGTCTGCTGGAGGTACTCCCAGGCCCCAGGCACTGCCTGGAGTGCTTTGCAAAACTCTTTCCAAACGTGTCTCACTGCTTGTGTTGTGGTTTCCCTATCTGGGGAAATGGGGATGATGCCTATCTGCCCTTGTGGAGTGTGTGGGATTAGGGGAGGCTCACTCACACCCGGGAATAACACCTAAAAACCAGACTCCAGCTTCCCAAACTCCAGAGCCCTGGGCACAGCTCGCTGCTCTAAGGGCAGGACAGCACCAGCCCTCCCCACCGCTGGTTTCGCTCCCTGGAAAGGCAAAACCAGCTCTGTGGTCAGCCCTGCTCCAGCCAGCCCCTTTCCCCTCTCAGCCTGCCCAGGCTGACCTCCTCCCCCGTGCCCTGCATGATCTCCACGGGGATGGAGTAGATCTTGTTGTGCATCTCCACGCCGCGCCGCATGCCGTTCCTGACGCGCACCAGCAGCACGCGGAAGTTGGTTCCTCCCAGGTCCAGGGCGAGGAAATCTCCCTTTTCTGCAAGCCAAGAGAGGATCATCAGCAGAGATCCCAGCACGGAGCAGACATGGAGCTGCTCTCCTCCAGGGAGAGGGATGGGAATGGAGACATGGCTGGGGATAGGCAGGAACAGGGCTGCGGGTAGGAAGAGGATGGAGAGGTTTGCTGCAGCCTCAGGGTGACGATGAGGCTTCAAATCATAAATCCCATACCATCCCATCCCATCCCATCCCATCCCATCCCATCCCATCCCATCCCATCCCATCCCATCCCATCCCATCCCATCCCATCCCATCCCACCCCTCACTCACTGCGGGTGTTTCTTGTACACGGAGCCATCCACGCCCACGGTGGAGCGCAGCCTGTCGCCGCCCTTGTTGTCGCGGAGGCGGCGCAGCACGGCGGCCAGCGTGGCCCCGCAGAGCGCGGCCGAGCGCGTCGACACGATCTGGCAGATGCGCAGCGTGGCCACGCAGTCCTCGTGCGACGGCTCCAGCCCCAGCTTGCTCAGGATCTCGTGGGCTTTCTGCAGCCCCTCCTTCTCCCTGCAAGGACAAAAGGGGGTTCGTGCCCGGGAGATTTTTTTTTGCTGGGTTCTGGCCCGGGTTGGCTCGGTGCTGGTCCATCCAAGGCTGGGAGCCAGGAAACCCCTGGATCTTACTCACTTCTCAATGGCAGAGACGAATCTGGTCTCAAAGTGGCCCGTGGTGAGCAGATCTGGAGTGAGCCTTCCCCCAAAGAGCAGCCCTTCCTTGGCCATCTTCACCAGGATGAGCCTGACCAGCTCCCCCATGTACATCCCGCTGATCATCTTCTCAAACCTGCCCGTGGGGAGGCGCGGGGTGGAATCAGGGAATGGTTTGGGCTGGAAAAGCCCTCCAAGGTGGTCAAGTCCAGCCATTCCCCAGCTCTGCCGAGGCCACCGCTAACCCCAAGTGCCACATCCACAGAGCTCTTAAATCCCTCTGAGATGGTGACACCACCACTGCCCTGGGCAGCCTGTGCCACATCTGACCACCCTTTCAGGGCAGAAATCTTCCCAAATATCCAACCTAAACTCTCTCCCCATAAGCTCCCCCTGAGCCTCCTTTTCTCCAGGCTAAACAATGTGTGTGTTTGGCTGTGTGTGTGCCACAAGGTGGCCACAGGCTGACCTGAAAACCCCTTGGCAGCCTCCCATCCCAAACAGAATCTAGGTAATCTCTTCCCAGAGCAGTTTATCCCATCACTGAGAATATGGGGCCATGTAGACACGACCATCATCCTGCAAAGAGAACTCATGGCCACCTGAAGGGGCTCAGTCAGTTTGCAGGGACCCCCAGGGCACCCCCACGCCACAGCAGCCCTGTGGGGAATGGGAGATCTGTAGGACTGTGGATTTTAGGTGAGGGTGTCTGCCTGGGCTGGTAGGGGACTTTGCTGGCCAGGAAGGGAACAGGAATCATTCACAGGAGGGGGTCACAGGGGCAGCAAGTGGGACAGACAGCCCTGGTTTGGGACAGACCTGGTCTGGGACACAAACCCAGGTTTGGGACATAACCCTGCTTTAGGACAGCCCTGTTTTAGGACAGCCTCAGTTTAGGACACAGCCCTGCTTTGGGACACAGCCCTAGGTTTGGGACACAGCCCTGGTTTGAGACACAGCCCCTGCTTTGGGACACAGCCCCTGCTTTGGGACACAGCCCCTGCTTTGGGACACAGCCCTAGGTTTGAGACACAGCCCCTGCTTTGGGACACAGCCCCTGCTCTGGGACACAGCCCCTGCTCTGGGACACAGCCCCTGCTTTGGGACACAGCCCCTGTTTTAGGACACAGCCCTGGTTTGAGACACAGCCCCTGCTTTGGGACACATCCCCTGCTCGGGGACACAGCCCTGCTCTGGGACACAGCCCTAGGTTTGGGACCCAGCCTTGCTTTGGGACACCGCCCCTGCTTTGGGACACAGCCCCTGTTTTAGGACACAGCCCTGCTTTGAGACACAGCCCCTGCTTTGGGACACATCCCCTGCTCGGGGACACAGCCCTGCTCTGGGACACAGCCCTAGGTTTGGGACCCAGCCTTGCTTTGGGACACCGCCCCTGCTTTGGGACACAGCCCCTGTTTTAGGACACAGCCCTGCTTTGAGACACAGCCCCTGCTTTGGGACACATCCCCTGCTCGGGGACACAGCCCTGCTCTGGGACACAGCCCTAGGTTTGGGACCCAGCCTTGCTTTGGGACACCGCCCCTGCTTTGGGACACAGCCCCTGTTTTAGGACACAGCCCTGCTTTGAGACACAGCCCCTGCTTTGGGACACATCCCCTGCTCGGGGACACAGCCCTGCTCTGGGACACAGCCCTAGGTTTGGGACCCAGCCTTGCTTTGGGACACCGCCCCTGCTTTGGGACACAGCCCCTGTTTTAGGACACAGCCCTGCTTTGAGACACAGCCCCTGCTTTGGGACACATCCCCTGCTCGGGGACACAGCCCTGCTCTGGGACACAGCCCTAGGTTTGGGACCCAGCCTTGCTTTGGGACACCGCCCCTGCTTTGGGACACAGCCCCTGTTTTAGGACACAGCCCTGCTTTGAGACACAGCCCCTGCTTTGGGACACATCCCCTGCTCGGGGACACAGCCCTGCTCTGGGACACAGCCCCTCTCTGTACCGGTGGCAGAGGACACGGTGACCCAGTTAGCTGGGCTGACCTCCCCAGCCCCAGTAACTGTGGGAGGATGGACAATGCTGAGCAAACCACGAGCCCGAGCCAAGAATCTGCTCACAATTGTTTGCCAGGGTTGAGCGAGCCCATGTCGATCTCGCGGTCGAACTCGGTGCGGATGTCGTTGAGCACCCCGTCGTCACCAAAGGCCCCCCACTCCATGTTGATGCACATCCTGCCCTCATCCCCTTCCACCAGGTCGATGTGCCTCATCTCCTCCATGTAGCAGGCGTTGGTACCAGTTCCTGGGCCAAGCACGGGCACAGGGTGAGCGAGGACACTGCCTTTCCTCATTCCCATTGTTCCCCATTCCCTTTATTCCTTATTCCCACTGTTCCCCATTCCCATTGTTCCCCATTTCCCATTATTCCTCATTCCCATTATTCCCACTTTCCCTTTGGCCACAGCCCAACACACCAAAGAAAGCAAAGAACCAAGCAAACAAACTCTGGACAATGCTGGTTTTCCAGCACTGGTATCCTCTCTCTTTTTTCCCCCAAACACCCCAAGGCCTGCAAGAAGCAGGATCTCCCTCTGGCTCTGCTGGAGCCCAGGAAACAGCCCCAGGACATCTTCCCCCTTGCTGCAGCTCACCAACAATGAGGCCAACTTCACAGTTGTGGTCATCGTAGCCACAGGTCATCATGGTGCCCACGGTGTCATTCACCACGGCCACGATGTCGATGTCGAAGTCCTGACGCGGTAGAAACAAGACAGGCTGACCCCACAGAGACAAAACTGACCAAAACACCTCCACAGAGCCAAGGTGTCCTGGCCAGGACCCGTGTGCCCCCAGCCCAGCCCCTTACCCCTCTTTTCTTGATGGACTTGCGCAGCAGGGACACCACGTCCCTCCCCTCCACGCTGCTGCACTTGAACCCCTTCGTCCACGTCACGAGGATGCTCTGCAGGGGAACAGCAAGAAGGAAGCTCGAGGTGACACCTGGCTCCTGGCACGGGGGACATGTGGCCCTGCAGGGGGGGAGCCCCCCGTTATCAGCTCAGCAGCTGCGCCATCAGCCGCAGCTTCCGTGTCAGATAAAGTTTATGGCCACCAAACAAAACACGTGAGCTGCTCGTTGCTGGCCCGGCAGCAGGAACGTGCTTCCCATGACCAGGTTTGATTGAGCCCTGCAGCAAAACTTGTTCACGAGCCCAAGGAATGCTCCTTGACCCATCCCTGAGGGGTGGATGGCTGGCTGTGCCTATGGAATGCTCCCTGACCCAGCCCTGTGGGGTGAGAGGCTCATTGTGCCTTTGGAATGCTCCTTGACCCAGCCCTGTGGGGCAGGGGGCTCACTGTACCTGTGGAATGATCCCTGAGCCATCCCTGTGGGGTGGGGGGCTCACTGTACCTGTGGAATGATCCCTGAGCCATCCCTGTGGGGTGGGGGGCTCACTGTACCTGTGGAATGATCCCTGAGCCATCCCTGTGGGGTGGGGGGTTCGCTGTACCTGTGGAATGATCCCTGAGCCATCCCTGTGGGGTGGGGGGTTCGCTGTACCTGTGGAATGATCCCTGAGCCATCCCTGTGGGGTGGGGGGTTCGCTGTACCTATGGAATGATCCCTGAGCCATCCCTGTGGGGTGGGGGGCTCACTGTACCTATGGAATGCTCCCTGAGCCATCCCTGACCTGTGGAATGATCCCTGAGCCATCCCTGTGGGGTGGGGGGCTCACAGCCCCCAGTGGCCAGAGGCACCTGGCCGGGGGCCGAGCTGAGCCCTGGGGGAAGGAAAAGCACTCAATTTCAAATTTCAAGATTTGGAATCTCCAACCCTCTGGGCACAGCCCTTAGGGAGGCAGACACCCGCCCTGCCTTAGAGCTGGGGAAACTGAGGCACGGAGCATCGTGGCGTTCTCCCCAGCCCCGAGTCTGCAGGAGGAGAGTGCTAATCCCTCCCGGAGCCGCTGGGGCTCCACTGAGCACCGGGAGGACGGGAGGACGTGCAGGGGCTGCTGTGCTCCATGGAGCCAGCCCCTGTCCTTCCCAGGGGGGAGAAGAGAGCCAGCATCACCCCCTGCCCTTCCCGGGGGGGAAAAAGGGACAGGGACAGCCAGCATCACCCCCAGCCCCAGACCATTCCAGGGGGGGGAAAAACAGCATCACCCCCAGCCCCTGCCCTTCCCGGAGGGGAGAAAGGGGCAGGGAGAGCCAGCATCACCTCCAGCCCCTGCAGATCCTGGGGGGAATAAGAGCAGGGAGGAAATAAGGGCAGGGACAGCCAGCATCACCCCCTGTCCCTGCAGATCCTGGGGGGACAAAGGGACAAGGACAGACAGCATCACCCCCTGTCCCTGCAGATCCTGGGGGGACAAAGGGACAAGGACAGACAGCATTACCCCAGCCCCTGCTCATCCTGGGGGGGAGATAAGGGCAGGCAGAGCCAGCACCACCCCTCAGCAGCAGGGCCCACGTGCCTGGCTGGGCTCGGGGATGTTTGGTCTCCCAGCAAGGTCACAGCTCAGAGCTGACAGTGACAGTGACAGCCATCGGTGCCTGGGGCTGGCAGAGGGGACAGGACAGGACAGGGGGAGTGTGATTCTCAGGGTGGGATGCTCAGGGTGGGATGCTCAGGGCTGGGATGCTCAGGGTGGGATGCTCAGGGGGCTGGGATGCTCAGGGTGGGATGCTCAGGGCTGGGATGCTCAGGGGGGTGGGACGCTCAGGGCTGGGATGCTCAGGGCTGGGATGCTCAGGGTGGGATGCTCAGGGGGCTGGGATGCTCAGGGTGGGATGCTCAGGGCTGGGATGCTCAGGGCTGGGATGCTCAGGGGGGTGGGATGCTCAGGGTGGGATGCTCAGGGGGGTGGGATGCTCAGGGTGAGATGCTCAGGGGGGGATGCTCAGGGCTGGGATGCTCAGGGCTGGGATGCTCAGCATGTCTGGCTGCAGCTCTGGTGAAAAAGCTGCTCTCCATGGAGGCATCCCATGGAAACATCACCCCCCAGAGCCCTGCAGCTCCCAGGACACAGCCCTGGCTCTGCCAGCACCACGCCCTGCTGGCACACGTGGCAATGCTCAGGGCTGGGATGCTCAGCATGTCTGGCTGCAGCTCTGGTGAAAAAGCTGCTCTCCATGGAGGCATCCCATGGAAACATCACCCCCCAGAGCCCTGCAGCTCCCAGGACACAGCCCTGGCTCTGCCAGCACCACGCCTGCTGACACACACGGTGACCCTGGGACACAGGACCTTGCCAAAGGTCACAGAGGGGTGGTGGCTGAAAACTCTGAAGATAAATTAGGGGAAATCCAGAAACCCAGGATTGTCCAGAGGAGCTGTGGCTGCCCCTGCATCCCTGGAAGTGTCCAAGGCCAGGCTGGACAGGCTTGGAGCAGCCTGGGACACTGGAATGTGACCCTGCTCTGAACTGAGTGGTCCTTAAGGTCCCTTTCCTCTATGAAAACCTGGCCAGATGTGTTTAAAACAGGAGTTCCATCACCACTTATTGTCATCAAACAGCTTTTAAAAAGGCTGTCTGGCTCATATCCTTAGCAGACATTGATTTCCTTTTAAACTGGGGGTCAGTAGTGTATTTGGAGAAGATGACAAGCAACAGGGTTATTGGAAGTGACGCCAAGCTCTGCATTCCCTGAAGGAATGTTCCATCCTCTGTGTCCCTGACCCTGCAGCCCCTGAGCCATCCCACCAACAAAAAATATTCACAAAAATAAAAAGACAGTCCTGTTCCTGAGCTCCTGTCACCCAGAAATGGCTTTACAGGGATGAGAGATGTGGCACTTCAGGAAAGGTCAGGTAACCCAAAATCAACGAGCCTAATTAACAGCCTGAGCTGAAATTGGTGTGGAACCCACAGTGAGAGGTCAGCCCCTCACCCACCTCATCCAGCTTGGTCTGGTGGCACGGGAAGGAGAAGGTGAAGCCAAGGGGGAGCTTCTTGTCTTTGATTTGCAGCTTGTCCAGGAAGTTGGCCAAACACTCGGCAATGTGGTCGAAAAGCTGGAAAAAAAAGGTAAAGAGTGAAAAAACAACCCCTACTCCGAGGGCTTCACAGCAGGCTCCCCTGGGCCAGGACACAGCAGGGACCCCCAGGAGCCCACCTGCACCCCGCTGCCCCTCATCAGCTCCTCAGGGATGGCGTAGATCTGGTTCTCCATCTCCACCTTGCGCAGCCCGTTGTCCGACACCTTCACCCGCAGCACTCGGAAGTTGGTGCCACCCAGGTCCAGGGCCAGGAAATCCCCGTCCTCTGTGGGGTCAGGACAAGGACAACCCGTTAATTCCTCTGGCCACAGAGCCCTCAGGTCACCCCCCGCCCCCAGGTACAAGGAAAAGGTCAGATTTTTTATTACATTTCATAATTTTGACCATTATTATATTTTTTTCCGGTATTTTATTGGAGCAGTCGCTGTATTCCCTGCTCCTCCTCCTCTGCCCCCTGGATCAATATTTTGCCCATGATCGAGGCAGATTCTCATGCTTTGGGGGCATGAATCCCACCAGCCCCCCCAGAAAAGCCCAAGCCAAGAGGGATCTGAGGGAAGATGAGCTCCAGCCTCAGCTCCACCAGGAAGAAGACAGCAGAGCCACTCCTGACCCTGCTGATGCTCTTCAAGCTCCTAAACCTCCATCCAAGGGGTTAAACCCTGATGGCAGCTGTGGGAGCACCTCAGCCTGGCTCAGGTTTTGCTGTACTAAAAACCCCTGGTGTCCAGGCTCAGCCCAGTCCAGGCTCCAGGAATGCCACACACTCCTGGCATGTGGCAGCAGGAAACCCGGGAGGGAGAAGATCCCACAGAGCTGCTGTGGAATCTTTGCTCCTTGGTTTTTTTTTTTGGTTTTTTTTTTTTTTTTGCCAGGACTGGGACTAAACGTGCAATATGGAATTTCTTGTTGGGACTCAGATGTTTATTAGCTCTTATCTGTGTTGTACTCTCACAAACCCTGAGCACTCCAACAAACTAAAGCTGGAGCCCTGCCTCTCTCTCTCTCTCTCTCTCTCCAAGGCCTTTTAAGGATAAGCTGTCCAATTAAGAAATTACATCTAAATTATCTTTGCTTTTAACCCAGTAACCAACCACCCATGTCCTGCAATGGGGGCTTTTTTATGCAATTACACAAAACCACCCAAAGCCATGGAGAAGAAGAGGAAGAAGGGGAAGAAGAAGAAGGGGAAGCAGAAGGAGAAAAAGAAGGTGAAGAAGGGGAAGAAGAAGGACAGGAAGAAGGAGAAGAAGATGAAAAAGAAGGACCAGCCTCCATCCTAAAACCTCCATCTTGCTTTATAGATTTTCCTATATTCTAAACCCTTAAACTCCACGTTTCCCACCCCGTGATATCACACACTTCTATCCAAACCCCACACCCACAATCCCAGCGCTATCACTCAATTTTGGAAGTTTTCCCCACTGCCTCAGGTCAGTGCAGAGTTCTCCTGGGGGTCAATGCCTGGCAGCACAGAAAATCTCAAATTCTCAGCGACCAGGGCTCCAAGAAGGCTCCTCCAAGGGGAGCCCGGGGCTGTGCCCGGCCCGGAGCATCCCCTCCCGGCTGTTTTGGGGCAGGGAAAAGCGCCCAGCTGGCTGTTTTGGGGCGGAGGGGCCGGGGAAAGCCTCTCTCAGCACTGTGAATGTGCTGCGCTGGCTGCCGGGGCCGCTTTGTGCCGCACAAAGGGAACAAAACCCGCGGGACATTAGTATGCACCCGCCGGCCGGCACGGCAGTGACTCCGGCTGGAAAGGCAGAACAGCTCCTGCCCCAAATCCGGCCAGCCCCAGCCCCAAATCCAGCCCCAGCCCCAGCCCCAAAGCCAGCCCCGGCTCCTGCCCCAAATCCAGCCCCAGCCCCAGCCCCAAAGCCAGCCCCGGCTCCTGCCCCAAATCCAGCCCCAGCCCCAGCCCCAAAGCCAGCCCCGGCTCCTGCCCCAAATCCAGCCCCAGCCCCAGCCCCAAAGCCAGCCCCGGCTCCTGCCCCAAATCCAGCCCCAGCCCCAGCCCCAAAGCCAGCCCCGGCTCCTGCCCCAAATCCAGCCCCAGCCCCAGCCCCAAAGCCAGCCCCGGCTCCTGCCCCAAATCCAGCCCCAGCCCCAGCCCCAAAGCCAGCCCCGGCTCCTGCCCCAAATCCAGCCCCAGCCCCAGCCCCAAAGCCAGCCCCGGCTCCTGCCCCAAATCCAGCCCCAGCCCCAGCCCCAAAGCCAGCCCCGGCTCCTGCCCCAAATCCAGCCCCAGCCCCAGCCCCAAAGCCAGCCCCGGCTCCTGCCCCAAATCCAGCCCCAGCCCCAGCCCCAAAGCCAGCCCCGGCTCCTGCCCCAAATCCAGCCCCAGCCCCAGCCCCAAAGCCAGCCCCGGCTCCTGCCCCAAATCCAGCCCCAGCCCCAGCCCCAAAGCCAGCCCCGGCTCCTGCCCCAAATCCAGCCCCAGCCCCAGCCCCAAAGCCAGCCCCGGCTCCTGCCCCAAATCCAGCCCCAGCCCCAGCCCCAAAGCCAGCCCCGGCTCCTGCCCCAAATCCAGCCCCAGCCCCAGCCCCAAAGCCAGCCCCGGCTCCTGCCCCAAATCCAGCCCCAGCCCCAGCCCCAAAGCCAGCCCCGGCTCCTGCCCCAAATCCAGCCCCAGCCCCAGCCCCAAAGCCAGCCCCGGCTCCTGCCCCAAATCCAGCCCCAGCCCCAGCCCCAAAGCCAGCCCCGGCTCCTGCCCCAAATCCAGCCCCAGCCCCAGCCCCAAAGCCAGCCCCGGCTCCTGCCCCAAATCCAGCCCCAGCCCCAGCCCCAAAGCCAGCCCCGGCTCCTGCCCCAAATCCAGCCCCAGCCCCAGCCCCAAAGCCAGCCCCGGCTCCTGCCCCAAATCCAGCCCCAGCCCCAGCCCCAAAGCCAGCCCCGGCTCCTGCCCCAAATCCAGCCCCAGCTCCTGCCCCAAATCCGGCCAGCCCCAGCCCCAAATCCAGCTCCTGCCCCAAATCCAGCCCCAACTCCAGCCCTGCCCCAAACCCAGCCCCTGCCCCAGCTCCAGATCCAGCTGGGCACAGAGAGGGAGGAGGGCACTTGGGGGTCAGTGCAGCCCCTTGGGGGCAGAACAGAACTAAAGAGGGGCCAGAGCATCACATCCCTGAGGAGCAGAGCCATCCCCAAGGGGCTCAGAGCCATCACACCACCAAGGGGCACAGGACCATCCCCAAGGGGCTCAGGGCCATCCCCAAGGGGCTCAGGGCCATCACACCACCAAGGGGCACAGGACCATCCCCAAGGGGCTCAGGGCCATCCCCAAGGGGCTCAGGGCCATCCCCAAGGGGCTCAGGGCCAGCAGGGCACTGAGCTCCTGCACTGCTCCAGCCAGTCCCTGGATATTCCTTTCTCCTCCTCCCCTTGACCCCTTGCAGCTGTGAGCCTTAAACCAGTTTGGCAGCTCCTTTGGCAGCCTGTCTGCCAGCCACGGGGCACGGTGGCTCCTCCACAAACACAGCAGGAGAAGCTTGGAGGAGCTCCCCAGAGAGAGCCCAGCACGGGCACCACGCTCAGCCACAGCAGGGCAGAGCTGGCCCATCCGTGGTGTCCTGCCCCTCACACGGGTCACAGCTCCCTGGCATTGGCACTGGGAGCATGGAGGGCACCTCAGGGGAGTGATCAATACCTGCAGGGCACAGAGAACCCCTCAGGGGGGTGATAAATCCCCCAGGGATAAGGGCACTGCAGCCAAGAGGGGCACAGGGTCTCCTTGGAGGTGACCCAGGAGGATCCCAAAAAAAAGAGCAGTTTGGGGGAAATTCCTGGGAATTCTGGGTGGATCAGCTTTGCAGGAGGAACAGGGCAGCCAAGGCTCCCTTGGGAAATTCCCAGGCATGCTGGCAGCACGTGGTGGGTGCCAGGTGTGGGCACTGCCCCCCGTTTGGGCTCCCAGGTCCTGTGATAAGGGATCAGCCCTGGTGCTGAGCCCACAAGCCAAACAGGCAGGGCAAACACAGAGCCCTGGCTCCAGGGGCTCTTTGCTCTTGGCACAGGGTGAGAGCTGAGGGCCTGGAGAGCCTGGTGTGCTGCTGGTGTGTGGGATCATGTCCCAGCACCTCGCAGGCTGCTCACCCCAGGGATTCCCCCATCAAGGCTTCCAACCCAATTCCAGTGTGCAATTCCACTGCCTGGGAATCCTCTGGCAAGCTGGATTGGTGAAAAATAAGAGGAAGAGGAAAAGCTGGGAGGCCCAGACTCCAGGGAGATGCAGGAGAAGGTGGAGCTGCAGACCCTGGCACTTCCCACTGTAGCTTCTCCCTCCATCCAGATAATTCACGGGATCAGGGAATGGGAAGGGACCCCAAGGACCTCTCAGTTCCATCCCCTGCCCTTCCAGAGGACCTATGGCCCACCCAGCCTGGCCTTGAACACTTCCAGGCAGACACAACTTCCTTGGGAAGCCCTGCAGGGATGTGGTAAAGCCCCCATGTTTTCTGGGCATGAAAACAGCCTTTTCTTCCAAGCCTTTCAAGGCTCTGTGCCACATGAGCAGAGGCAGGAAAAGAGCTGAGCCCCCCAGCCAAGGGAAAAGTGCTGCCAAGAGCCATCCTTTGGATTTCCAGGGATTTGACCCCCAAATTCTGCAGCATCCTCCTGAAAGCTCCAGGCTGGCGTTACCAGCTGCACAGGATGCACCACTTAAACCAACACCATCGTGGAAACCTGGGCACCCAGAAAAGCCTGGAAACACCAGCAGTGGAGCAGGGAGGAGGATGATGGTTGCACTGAGCAGGGAAAGCCCTCGGGAGGGTCCCTGGGGCTCCAAGGAGAAGCTGATTTGGGATCTGCCTCCCCATCCCCTCCCTGCCAGCACTGCATGCTGCTGCTCCAGTGTGTGCCAGAGCCAAGCAAAGCAAGGAAAGTTGATTTTAGAAGAGCTTCTGCTTTCAGAGCAGAATTCCCCCTTTTTTATCACACCACACTGGAATGGCAATGCCCCTGAGAGCCAGGGCTGGGCTTTGGCTTAACCTGCAGGTGTGACCTTGTATTTGCATAAGCACCTCTCATCCCCCTGGAGCTGGGCATTAAATGGGGTCTAATCCCACCCAGAGACACAGGAGCAGGGGAGGGAGCATGGGGACCCCACAGGTGGATGGCTGGGAGCCCTGTGGCACCAGCCCCAGCCCAGAGCAGGGCTGGAGCAGAGGAACAACCCATCCTTGGACTGGGAGCAGCTGGCACAGGTGCCCAGCCCAGGTCAGACTTTGCCCAGGAGCTTTAAAGAGAGGGAAGAAGGAAGGACATAGCCCTGGGCAGTGAGATCTTCCCCAGCTGGCACCAAGCCCCCAACCCTGACTTGCCCCCTCCCCAAAACCCATGGGACACTGATGCCACTCAGGGGCTGGGTCCAGGGAATCCCAGCTCTCATTTCCCTGGCATTTGCTCTGAACTCCCTCATTTTCCAGCCCCCTTGGGCAGCTGCAGTGCCGTGACTGCCCCAGCATCCCTCTCATGTGACATTTTCCATGCTGCTGCTCCTCTTTCCCCCCCTCCCCCGGGTGAGAAATGCCAGCTGGGACACTGGAGAGGCTGGAAACAGGGAAGGGAGCCAAGGATCTGTCTTGTAAGGGCATGGGGAGGGATTGCTCCCTCTCCCAGAGGCGGGTCAGGGTGCTGGAAGTGCTGACACACGCTCCACCTGCACCCAGCACCTTTGGCTGCACCAGTTCCCATGCCCAGGGGCGGCTCCTGGCCGGCCCTGTAATTAAAAATATCCTCCAACATTTAAATAGATGGGAATCTGGATCCCAGGGCAGGCAGCCAGGTCCAGCTTTTGGGTGTAGGTGCACCTGGGGGGCCAAGATCAGGGGGTGCTTCGAGGATTAGAGGGGCTCAGGGGGAAGGTGGAGACACTTTTAGCAGGGGAATGGTTTCGAACTGGAAGTTTAAAGTATATACAAATAAAAATAGAAATTGTTGGGGAAATTCCTTCGTGGAAAGGGCAGTCCAGGCCTGGCACAGCTGCCCAGGGCAGTGCTGGAGTGCCCATCCATGGGAGGATTAGCATCTGTGTGGATGTGGCACCTGGGGACACGGGGCAGGGATGGATTGGTTGGATTTGACCAACTTTGGGGCTTTTCCAGCCCAAACCATTCCATGGCTCAGTGATTCCAGGGTTCTGTCATTCTGTCCCTGCCCCCAGGGAGCAGCCAGCCAGCAGCCACGAGGGGTTTGGGCTCTGTCCCTCTCCTGCTGGTGACCAGCAGCCCCGGCCACCGAGGTTTTGCACAGATCCCTGTGCAGGAGCTGGCACCAGGGCAAGCCCAGCCCTGAGTAACTGCACCCTGCACAACCTGGGGCCCTCCAAGGCTGCTGTGGGTCTGCAGCAGCCAGGACCAAACCCTTGGAGGGTCCTGGCTACACCTGAGGGCGAGGGGTGATGCTGCAGGGATGGAGACGAGCTCCCTCCCAAAACACCAGGCTGGGAGAGGGAGCAGGAGAGGAGGATGTGCCTGGCTGGAGCGTGCCCCGGGCAGCTCGGGGAGAGGCAGAAAGGCCACATTGTGAGGGCCCAGCTCTGCCCAGGCCCTGTGGCACTCAGACAGCGCTGGCACCGCTGCCGCCTCGCTGCTGGTGAAATCTGATGAGCCGGACCCGTGACTGTCTCTGTCCTGCCAGCAAGGGCACGCGAGGGCGGCTTCCCTCCCTCCTCCCTCCCTCTTTGCCTCCCTCCTCCCTCCTGCCAGCAGGAACTGGGAGCCCCTCCAGCCCCAGCACGGAGCAGGGAGCCAGGCCCGTCCCCACACTCAGCCCCAGCAGCGAGGGTGGCCCCTGCGTGCCACCCCCGCTGTGGCAGTGCCAGCAGGACGGGTGTCCCCAGCCCTCACGGTACCTGTGCCGTCCGGGGTGGACCTGACGAAGGTGGGCAGCATCTTCACGGAGGCGGTGGGGTTGGTGTCTGCCCCCAGCCCCTTCTCCATCTCCTTCTCAAAGCGCTGGGACACCTCCAGCAGGGTCTCGTCGGAGAGCCGCATGTGGTACAGGTACTTGTCCACCTGCAAGGGGCACACAGAGCCCAGGGCTCAGGCAGAGGGCTGGGGACAGGGCCACAGGACAGCTCAGGACAGTGTCCAGCCCTTGCTGAGGCTGCTGGGTGGACACAAGGAGCTGGAGCAGGTTCTGACCCATCCCAAAGTGCAGGACACGGCAGCTTGGCTGGAATTGCCCATGCCAGGGATCAGCCACGAGTCCTGCTCCTGCAGCTCTCCCAGGGTGCTCACCCAAAGCCACCCTGCATCCCCTCCCCAGGCTCTGCCAGCCTGGGAATCACAGAATCACAAAATCACAGAATCACAGAATGAGGTTGGAAGAGACCTCTAAGATCATCGAGTCCAACCTATGCCACGTCCATGCCCAGCCTTTCTTTAAACACACCCAGAGATGGTGATTCCACCACCTCCCTGGGAAGAGCATTCCAGTACTTTATTATTCTTCCAGTGAAAATTTTTTTTCCCAGTATCCAACCCATCCCTTCCCTGACGTAGCTTGAGACTGTGTCCTCCAGTGCTGCCCCACAAGCTGCTCCTGGAGCTCCTTCCCGCTCAGCCACCTGCAGATGGAAGAGACCTCTAAGATCATCGAGTCCAACCTACGCCATGTCCATGTCCAGCCATTTTTTAAACACACCCAGAGATGGTGATTCCACCACCTCCCTGGGAAGAGCATTCCAGTACTTTATTATTCTTCCAGTGAAAATTTTTTTTCCCAGTATCCAACCCATCCCTTCCCTGACGTAGCTTGAGACTGTGTCCTCCAGTGCTGCCCCACAAGCTGCTCCTGGAGCTCCTTCCCGCTCAGCCACCTGCAGACACCCAAACAGGTTGCCACAGAAGCAGGAATCCCAGCTCAGGGGTGAGTCAGGAGGTTCTCCAGGTGCAAAGCCCTTCCCTCTCTACACACCTTGACCTTGACCCCCAGGGCCTCTTCCTGCACCGAGGATGCTGGGCAGGAATCCACTGCCCTGTCATTTCTCCACTGCTGAGATCACCCCAGGAGCCCAGAGCTACTCAACAGCCTGGAGCAAAGCACGCTGAAGTGACAGAAGTGGCAGCTGCAATGACACAAGCACGTGCCACGGGTGGAGAGGGAAGAAACCCAGACCCCTATTCCTGGAAATTCTTGTACCCTGGTGTGGAGAATGCTCCTAAAAATGACTTTAAAGCATCTTGTCCAGCCTGGGAGAGGCGTGGAAAGGCTCCTCCCCAGGCACCAGCAGCCTGGCCGGAGCAGGGAGCGGGAGAGGCGGCCACTGCCCTCTCCCAAACCGTGCCCTGCTCCAATTAGCTCCACTCAGCATTAATTAAAGGGCAGCTGCAAGCCCTGAGAAGTCAAGGAGGAAAACTCCACCCCGTGTGCTCACCTGTCTGCAGGCACGTAACGCCGGGTCACCGGAACCGGGCCCGGCTGAGCTTTATGGGGCTGAGCTGCAGGAAATGGGCATTTTGTGGGCCACTAATTGCACCAGGGCCAGTGTGACCTGGTCAGGGATGTGCCATCCCACCCTGGGCTGGACACGACAGCCCTGCTGCGGTTTTGCCTGCCTGCGTTTCAGGCTCAGGCTGCTCCAGCACATCCTTTTTTCTTCCCCACCCTGAGCTCTGTTGGAAGTTTGGGAGCTGAGATCCCCTCGGTGAGGTCGGGGGATGGAGGAAAGCCCAGCCCAGCACATTCCAGGAGTGATGCTGCATCCCCTGAGGAGCAGCATGCTCTGAGTCAAACCTTCTCCTGGTGCTTCCAGCTCCTTCCCAAAACCAGGAGCTAAACACGAGGGAAAGGCCAAGGAGAAGGAAACCTGGAGATTTCCTGGTTCCAGGTGTTTACCAGCTTCTCCTTATCCAGCCCAGCAGCAGGAAGTCAAACACTCTCCTCCCTCCCCTCCTGTTTGCTTTCTCCTGCTGAAAATCCCCTCCCGTGTGCCGAGGCTCTGGTCACTGGCACCAGTAACCTCCAGTAACTGGTTGAGAGGTGGCTCTGGGGCTGGAGCCTCCCCTTGAGCTGTGCCAAGGGTTACCCCGAGGGTTATCAGCCCGTGCCATCATCCCAGAGCAGCTGGGTGCTCTGGGAGCTGCTCAGCAGTGAAGACCCCCCGAAAAAACCCAAAAATCCCAGTCCAGGGAACCCCCCCTGGGGCTTCATCCCCTTCCCCCAGGCCAGGCCCTGCTCTGCACGTCCCCCATGTCCTCCAGGCTGCAGCACACCAGAATAACCTCAGCCTGAGGAGCAGGGTGACCTCCCCCTAATCTCCAAAGCCCTTAAAACCTGGATCATCTTCTCCCAAGGTGGATATCACCCCACTTGGCAGCTAAAGCAGGTCAGGGCGTGCTGCAGGACGGCTCCTTCCCCACTGAATCCACCCTGGCCCCAGCAGGGAAGAGCCATGGCCACTGGCCTTCCCAAAACTCCCCAGCCCTGTGACTGCTTGGTTACCCCGAGCAAACTGTTTATCCCATCAAACTGTTACCAATTTGATGGGATAAAACAGGGAATTCAGCCTGCAGAGCCAGAGTTTGGGCATCTTTCAGCACAAAACACCTTCTCAGCTGCTAATGCTGTTGGGAGAGCATGGAATAGCTTAGGTCAGGTTGCCAATTCCAAACAGTCACTAGGTTAGGATCCTGAAGGGGGCAGTTGAGTTTCTGGAAAGCTTCCAGCCTAAACAGTGGTGTTTCCTCGAGGAAATCTAAACAAACCAAAGGGAGAAGGAAGGATGGAAGCTGGGAAGCGCCGGGCATGCCCCAGCCCAGGACACCGTGTTAAAGCTCCGGATCACGGAGTAGCTGTGGGTGTAATGAGCTCAATGCCACGTTTTTGAACCCAACCCCAGCAAATCCCCATCCCCTGGCTCAAGGCTGTCTCCAAGGTTCAGCTCATTTCCATGCCGGATGCTGGAGAGGTGCCCAGGGTCGCCTGTCCCGGCTGCACCGCTGGGAAGCCTCAGCTTGCCCAAATTCTGCTGCTGTGTGACCTGAGCTGAGCCAAGCCGGGCTTAAAGCAGCCCAAAAAACAGCTTTTATTTCCAGCCTCACAGCTCCAATGCCAGCAGTGCAGCTGGACACAGTTCTACCTCTTAAGACTCCTCTTAAGGAGCCTGGGCCCCAAGGGAGCAGTGCTGTGGAAATATTAATTAACCGATCTTCAATTAACTCAATTCCAAGTCAATGCCATTCTCCATAGAAAAGAGTTGGGGCTGCTCAGCCTGGAGAAGAGAAGCCTAAAGGGGCTCCAGGAGAGCTGGAGAGGGAATTTGGCCAAGGGATGGAGGGACAGGACACAGGGAATGGCTTCATACTGACAGGGCTGGATGGGATATTGGGAAGGAATTCCTCCCTGTGAGGGTGGGGAGGGGCTGGGATGGAATTCCCAGAGCAGCTGGGGCTGCCCCAAGGCCAGGCTGGACAGGGCTGGGAGCAGCCTGGGACAGTGGGAGGTGTCCCTGCCATGGCAGGGGTGGCACTGGGTGGGTTTTGAGGTCCCTTCCAACCCAACCCATTCCAGGATCCTGTAAATCCCTTGGCTCACACTCTGCCCTTGCAGGGGTGCTGGGGAGCCCGTCCCCATCTCTTGGGGACATGGGGCAGGGCTGCTGGGGGTGACATGGGGCAGGGCTGAGGGTGACACGGGGCAGGGCTGAGGGTGACAGCGCTTCTGGCACCACAGGGGAAAGGGGAAAAGGGAAGTCCCAGGCAGCTTTGTTCCTGTGGATCCCAAACTCATCTTTCCCACTAATGACCCCGGGCTCCAAGAAGGGGAAGCTGTCTGCCTTTTGTTTTGGTTTTGCTCTGAATCCTGTCCCAGAGCCACGTGGCTGCCGGGAAGCGGGGCAGGAGCACGTGCTCCCCATCCCTCAGCATCTCCTGCTGCGGTTTGCAGCTGGATGTGACTGATTCCCGCAGATTTTGGAGCAAAAGCAGAGCACTGGGAGAGGGTGGCTGCTTTCTGGGACAGATTCTTTACTTTTTGGCAACAGAGCCAAGCATTTGTTGACTGCAAGATGACGGAGCAGCGTTCAGATCTGGGGAAGGTTGCAACACCCCAAAACCCACGGCTTGTGCTGTCACCCCTCTCTCCAGGGAAATTTGTGCTGGGAATAAGATTTTCTTTAAATTACCTCCCTCCCCGTGGCAGTTTTTAACTTGAAGCATGCCGTTTTGTCAGAATCCCTGACGTTTGAGGCGATGCTGGCTCCCTGGGAGGGGGATGCCATGAAGCACCAGCCGTGCTCCCCCCCACCCAAACCCATGGTGGGACGTGATGAATTTGGGGAAAGCGAGGCCGAGGGAGCAGCAGAGGCTGCAGGGGGAAGCTCTGAAGGGTTTATTCCCTGCTCCACATCCTCAGTCCCTGCACTGCCCGTGCCTGTCCCTGTTTCCCACCCCGGGTGACTCAGGGCAGGGAACCGGCTCGTCCCCTCGCCCGACTCCCCCGGGTGACACAGGGGTGATGCTGGGCTGCCCTGGTGGCACCCACGTCCTGTCCTTCAGCTCCTCCACGCCGGCTCCAAGGCCACGTGTGCCCTCCCTGCCTCCCTGCCGGGATGACACACGCCCGGAGTCATCCTCACCCGGTGAGTCAGATGTTTCCTGCTCGGCCGGTTCCTCCTCATCCTCAGCCCCGGGCCAGCAGCTGGATCCACGCCGGAGGTGGAGCCGGGTGCTGATGGGGAGGAAGTGAGCATCCACCAGGGAGCATCCACCGGCCCATCCTCAGGTGACCCCGCTGGCCCAGAGCCCCAGTAAAACCCAGTTCAGCCAGGAAAAAAGCTCTGCCCTCCAGTTCTGGAGACATCCAGCTGCTGCTGTGCTTCCCCCCGTGTTAAACCCACAAGGTCTTGGGGATGCTGGATGGCAAAGCCTCCCTAGCCCCAAGAACCCCCTGGGATGGTGGGAGCATCCCCCTGTGGAGGGAAACTGAGGCTGGGCAGCTCTGGTGAGGAAGGAGACACAGGGTGGCATCCCCAAGGTGGGACAAGCTGCCCTGCCCTTGACCTTGGCTCCTGCCACTGACCTGGGCAGCCTCAGGGGAAGATGTTAAGTTGGTTTTCCAGGAATTTGCCAAAGGTGCCCCTCCCATACCCACAGAGGCAGCCAGCAGGGAGGAATCAGCTGGGTAAAACTAATCTCTTGGCAAAGGGAAAAATTTAAAAAAAAAAAAAAAAAAACAAAAAAAAAACACAACAAAACAAACCAAAGAGGAAAAGCTGCCCCTGCTCAATTCCATCCCAGTTTTTCCCTTTTGAAGGAGGGATGGGGGAGAGGAGACGCTCAGTCCCCCTCCCAGTGACGAGGCTGAGGGATGAGGAAGGCCAGGGTGAGCTGGCACATCCCAGGGGAACGCGGGGCAGCAGCGGCAAACTTTCAAGCTGGGATCTCAAAGGACGCTGCCGAGGTTAATTAAAGTTTGCACAATCCCTTGGGGGTTAGATAAGTCTGGACAACCCACTTTCCAGGCAGGAAAAGGGCAGGAGCTGGGGAGGGAGGCAATATGCCCCCAGATAGTGGCAGAGCAGGTAAAGCTGCTCCATGGCAAGAATGGGAAGAAAAATCCCATTTTTGAGGCTATTTCCAAGGCCTTGAGGTGGGCACAAACCACAGCTCTTGGAAAAGACACTTTTTTACACCAGCTGAGCTCCTTTTCTCCCTGATCCAAAGGGAAAACACATCCCAGGCTACCACCTACAATCTTTTCTCCCAAACACAGGGTTTGATAAGAAGACCCAACCAAACAAATCACAGCTTTCCAAGAATTTCAGCCCTCCACCTCCCTGTGCTGGGGACTCCCTGCCTTCTCCCTTTGCCTGGGGAGCTTTGCACACCAGGAATTATTTTGACACCCAGGCTGGAAGCAGCCAGGTCAGACAGCTGCCTTCTCCCCCCTCTCCCTGAGCCCAGCTCAGCTCCCTGCTCTCCCCCAGCTTCGCCTCACGGGAGGATTCACAGGAATTTGTTTAAAAATATCCCAGAAAATCCAGTTGTGGAGGCAGCCAGTAGGGCAGTGCCGTGTCCCACAGGATCCCCAGCTGCGGCCAGCAGCTCCTGGATATTTTTATTTCTCCTCCCTCACATATCAAACAACCTTTTTTTAATTTGTGCTTGGGAGGCGCGAGGGGCACCGAGCCGGTTCCTGAGGCTTCGCACACCCTTCTCCCTGTGGCTGGGGAAGGAGAATTCCTCCAGCCCGGCTTTCCCCCTGCATTATTCCCAGCTCTTCCCGATAAGGAAGGCGTGAGCAGCCGGAGCCGGGCCCGGGCTGTGCCGCTGGCCTATTTCTGCCAGGGTTACACAACACAACCCCATCCCTACCGTGGATGCGGCTGTTGCACAACCCCGGGGCCAGCGGCGAGAAGCCGAGCCCGTATTTCCTTGCGGATCGCTCTGCCTTGGGAACTTTTCCCAGCACTTTGTTTAGGTTGGAGTTGGTTATTTTTATTTTTTTAATTTTTTTTTTAATGTTCTGCCTCGGTTTCCTTCCTATCTAAGCCCGCTGAAGGGCCAACGTGGCAAGTTTCACTTCCCCGGCAGCATCTCCAGGGTTATCCCAGGTGTCTCCGAGCATTTCTCTCAGTTTTTTTACGGCGATTTTCGCAAATCCCGACCGCCTCACACTCGGACCAGCAAATCCCGGCCATTCCCGAGTCGGGAATCACAAACCCTCTCTGCCCTGTTCCCAGATGCCAGTGGAGCCCTGCAGGAGCAGCCCGAGCTCCGCGCTCTCTCCCATCCAGCGTTTTTCCTCCAGGAATAATTCATTAAGCCCAGCCTAAGCGCTGTCCTGGCCAGACAAAGGAGCCGCGGAGAGCAGCAACACTCGAGCTCCGGACCGGGGGGTGACCCGCACCCCGAACCCTGGGAACCCCAAACCGAGCACTCAGAACCCCAAAACCCCGCGAACAGGAGCCGGGTGGGGGGGGGTGGGGTGTGGGGGGGTGCTTCCCACCTCTGTCACCGCGGGGACGGGGCGACACGTGCGCGGCCACCGCGTGGCCAAGGCGACCCGAGGGGCAAGTGCCACCCCCGGGCGGGTGGCCCGGGCTGACCCCGCTGCCCGCGGGGGCTTGCGGCTCGCCCGTCCCGGCACGGCGGGGAGCGGCGGAGCGGCGGCCGGGGATGCTCGGCGCCGGCGGGAAGCGGCGCGGCACGTGCTGCGCGGGGGTCCCGGCACGGAGATCCCCCTTCCTCCTCCTCCTCCTCCTCCTCCTCCTCCTCCGCCGCCGCCGCCCGGCCACGCGGGGTCCCGCGGCACGTACCGCACGCGGCCCCAACCGGGCAGCGCCGGGGCCTCCGCCCGCCCGGCCCGGCCCCGCTTCCCCTTCGCTCCCCGCTTAGCTCGCCTCCTGGTCCCTTTTAAAAAGTTTTTAAGGTTTTTTTTCTCCTTTTTTTTTTTTTTACCATGTCTCCCTTCATTTTTTTCCCCTTTTCTTTTTGCTCTTTTTACTCCCTTCCTCTCCTTTATCTCTTTTCTGCTTTTTTCCCTTCCTTTTACTTTCTTTTTTCAACTTTTTTTTCCTCATCCTTCTTCCTTCCCCACTTATTCCCCTCTTCACTTTCCTTCCCTTTTCTTTTCCACTTCTTTCTTCCTCCTCACTCTCCCCTTCTCCTTTTCCCTCCTTTTTTTTTTTGTTTTTACTTTTACCCATCCTTTCTTTTTCTTCCCTTTTTCTCTCACCTTATTTTCTCTTCTTTCCCCCCCCCCCTTTTTTTTTTCCTCTTTTCCTTCCCCTTTTCCTCTTCACTTTCCCCTTCCCTCTCCCCACTCTCCCCGGCGGGACCCCCCCTCACCTTCTGCGCCTGGTCATGGCTGAGCTCGGTGAAGAAGTAAGCGAGGAGGTGCGATGCGATCATGGCGGGAGCGGCACGGCACGGCACGGCACGGCTCGGCTCGGCTCGGCTCCGCTCGGCTCGGCTCGGCTCGGCTCGGTGCGGTCGGAGCGGAGCGGCCCCGGCAGCGCCGCGCGCTCCCCGCGCCAATCGCGCTCATTGAGGAGCTTCCCCCGCGCCCGTGACGTGGCCGCGCCGCCGCTCCCCCATTGGCCGAGCCGCGAGGGTGTGTGCCCGGCGCACAGCCCGTGTGTCCGTGGCTGTGTCCATGTGTCCGTGGATGTGTCAATGTGTCTGTCCATGCCCACAACCCGTGTATGTGTCCGTGGCTATGTCCTTGTGTCCGTGTGTCCATCCCCACAGCCTGTGTGCGTGTCTGTGTGTCCGTGGCCGTGTCCATGTGTCCATCCCCGCAGCCCGTGTGTGTGTCCGTGGCTGTGTCCGTGTGTCCGTGGCTGTGTCCGTGTGTCCGTGCCCACAGCCCGTGTGTCCGTGGCTGTGTCCGTGTGTCCATCCCCCCAGCCCGTGTGTGTGTCCGTGGCTGTGTCCGTGTGTCCGTGGCTGTGTCCGTGTGTCCATCCCCTCAGTCCGTGTGTCCGTGGCTGTGTCCTTGTGTCCGTGGCTGTGTCCGTGTGTCCGTGCCCACAGCCTGTGTGTCCATGGCTGTGTCCGTGTGTCCATCCCCGCAGCCCGTGTGTGTGTCCGTAGCTGTGTCCGTGTGTCTGTGGCTGTGTCTGTGTGTCCCCCCCCCCGGCCCATGTCCGTGTGTCCGTGGCTGTGTCCGTGTGTCCATCCCCGCAGCCCGTGTGTGTGTCCGTAGCTGTGTCCGTGTGTCCATCCCCGCAGCCCGTGTGTGTGTCCGTAGCTGTGTCCGTGTGTCCATCCCCGCAGCCCGTGTGTGTGTCCGTAGCTGTGTCCGTGTGTCCATCCCCGCAGCCCGTGTGTGTGTCCGTAGCTGTGTCCGTGTGTCCATCCCCGCAGCCCGTGTGTGTGTCCGTAGCTGTGTCCGTGTGTCCATCCCCTCAGTCCGTGTGTCCGTGGCTGTGTCCCTGTGCCCGGGGCCGTGTCCGTGTGTCCCTCCCCGCAGCCCGTGCCCGCCGCCGCTCCGCCCCGGTGTGCCCGGCGCTGTGGCTGTGGCTGTCGCTGTCACATGCGTGTGAACGTGCGCGGCCCTGTGCACCCGTCAGGTCGCATCCATCACCCCGCGGCCCGTGGCGCTCGCCGCTCCGCCCGCGTGTCCCGCTCCCCGTGCGCAGCCACGGACGGCGGGGGGTGCCCCCTGCTCCCCCAAAACCTTGGGAAGCGTCCTTCGGGAGCATCACCGCGGCTGGGCTCTGCCTCCAGCATGCCGCCTTCCTCCTTGCCTCCACCCCGGCTCCATCCCTGCTGTATCCCTGCTCCATCCCTGCTCCATCCCTGCTCCATCCCGGCTCCATCCCTGCTCCATCCCGGCTCCATCCCAGCTCCATCCCTGCTCTGTCCTGGCTTCATCTCTGCTCCATCCCTGCTCCATCATGGCTCCATTCTTGCTCTATTCAAGCTCCATGCCGGCTCCATCCCTGCTCCATCCCCTGCTCCACCCCGGCTCCATCCCTCCTCCATCCTTGCTCTATCCAAGCTCCATCCCGGCTCCATCTCAGCTCCATCCCTGCTCCATCACTGGTCCATCCCGGCTCCATCCCTGCTCCATCCCGGCTCTATCCCGGCTCCATCCCGGCTCTATCCCTGCTCCATCTCGGCTCCATCCCTGCTCTATCCCTGCTCCATCCCGGCTCCGCGGGCCGCACCGGGCACTGGTGGCCCCGAGCCCTACGAGGGCCGCGGCACGTCCTGGCCCTCCGGAGCGGCTCCGCTCCCCGCTGCCAGCAGAGCCGGTCCCAGCAGCCCTGGGGCAGGAGTTACCCAACCCGTCTGCCCGCTCCCGCCGCTTTCCCAACCAGTCCCGAGCAGCTCCGGCTCTTCTCGCCTTCACCCTCTCAGGAGCCCTCTCCGCGCGGCCATTTACATCGTTTTGGTGTTTCTGCTCAGGGAATTGTAACTCCGTTTCAAAGGAAAGAGGGGGAGAAGCAACCAAAGCCAGAGGCGAGGCAATGCTGCTAGCAGACACCTTTTCCTGCAGGATCCAGTCCTGCCGGCCCCACCACGGATCTGTCAGGCATTCCAGTTCAACCCCCAGATCGTGACCTGATGCATTTCAGGATTTGGACTCAATGATCCTTGTGGATCTCTTCCAACTCGGGATATTCCATTAATCTCTGTCGCTGGCCCTACATTTCAATTCACCCTCTGATCCAGCTTTTTTTTTTACCCCTGAAAAGGCAAATTCTCCGTGGTCATGTTGAAATTAAAGCAGTGTTTGAGCCTAAAAATAGCTGGACACATCTGTCCGCCTTCCCCATCTGCCACCAGGCTGGCTGGATGAAGGAAGCGACTGTCTGTGCAAAATGAGGGACCTGTCTCATCCTTCTGTCCCGTAAAATCAGTTTATTCAGGGCAAATAATCCCCAACACTCCATTGATTTGCTAGATAACGCCCTAGTCAAGGAAGGACAGGAGGAGCTGGGCTCTGCTCAACCAGCTCCTCTAAATAAAGTAATTTTTTTAAAAATTTGAGGCTTTTCAGTTGGTTTTGGAAGTCCTTTCATGGAATAAAGCTCCCAATGGAAATCCTATCAAGGCATCCCAGCTCCACATGGGCTTGTAATAATCCATCGGCATTTAACACCGCGTTCCTTGGGAAAAGGAAGCGGCTGATTGTAGGGATTGGAGCTGGAACCAGCTCTAATTTCTCTAATGTGATCCCTTAAGGACGAGTGGTGCAGTAATAACAACGTGGGAGCGGGAGGAAGAGCTGTGCCCAGCGGCCAGAGCAGGGCCGGAGCAGCCTGGAGCCCTGGGACCAGCCAAGCCCCCCCATCCCGTGGAGTGCTGCTGCTCCTGGGGACCCCCAGGACGCCCTCAGAAGCAGCCTGGAGCCCTGGGACCAGCCAAGCCCCCCATCCTGTGGAGTGCTGCTGCTCCTAGGGACCCCCAGGACGCCCTCAGGAACCTGCTGAGGGTCATAACCCACTTTTTTACACTGGGGAAACTGAGGCACGGGTGGGTACAGAGGAATGGGGAGCCAGCAGGGAGCAGCTGGGATGGCCCTGGAGCTGCTCCAGGAGAGGCGTGAACTCATCTGGGATCAGCTGCCTCGTGATTCACGGCTGCAGCGCTGCTCCACATACTTTCCAGCGAGGTTTCATCGCTTGCACGGGCACTCAGAGCCCCACAGACCCACCGTGACACCGGTGACCAGCTATTGACTTTGCCCTGTCACCCAAGGCACCGGAAACCCGGAGCTGGGCCGGACCCAGCCCTCGCACGGGGCCGGGAATAGAAAACCGGTCGGAGAACTTTTCTTCCTTCGGCAGCCGCAGGACGAGCGCGTGACCCGGGGCTGAGCCGGGTGAAACAGCCTTGCCCCAGCCCTGCCGGCAGCGAGGGGGCTCGCCCAGCCCAAACTGGGAGGGGAGGGTTGTGCCCTGCGTCCCTGGGGGTGGTGGGGAGCCATCCTTCCTTCCATCCTTCCATCCATCCTGCGGCTGCTCCTCTGCAGATCTCATGGTGCTGGCGCCAGTTCCAGCCCATCCCATTTCCAGTCCATTCATCCCCATGGACACCTCAACCCAAAAGAGTCAGGGGGATTCCCCTGGGCTCCCTGGGCTGGGCTGCCCCACAGCCTGGCTTCCCACCCTGCTGGTGGGGCTAATCCCCGGGGAACGGACGGAAAAGGGGAGATTAAATTAGATTAGCTGGAGCCGCCTAATTTTAGCATCCTCACGTGTCACTGACACACTGCTCCAGCTCTTCCCCTGCTCCCCCAACCCCACATGACCCCCAAAGCCACCAAGGCCACCAGTCAGGACAGGAGGCATCCAAAGGGGGTTTGGCTGGGTGGTGGCACCCAGAGTGGGTGGGCATGGGGGTCACCGGGCCTGTGCCAGGAGGGAACTGGGCGTGATGGCCACATTCCACTGGTCATGGCCATCCTGCAGTGGTGCTGGCCACACTCCATTAGTGACAGTCACTCTCTATCAGTGACAACCATCCACCTCCAGTGATGGTCACCATTCCTCGCTTGTGGCCACTGTCCCCTTGTGGTGGCCACCTTCCCCTTGTGGTGGCTGCTCTCCACTAGTGATGCGAACCCTCAGTCTTGGGATCATCTCCACCCCAAGCAGCCCCCTCTGCCCAGGGGGATTCTGTAGGGGGACACTTCACCCTGGCACATCCTCTTTCCCCCCTCCACTCCCAGCTCCTGCCTTGCACGTCCTGTTCACCACACCATGAAGATGACCTTGGCCTGGCCAGACCTCCCTCGGGACACTGCCAGCTCATCCAGCTGTGCAGGAGCCCTCCAGCTCCATCAAACATCCCCTGATCCATTGGATGCTTCACGGGATCGGCCCCGTGACACCACAGCGAGAGGAGATGTCTGGCCCCTGCCATTCCCAGGAGCCACACTGTCCCCAACACCCCAGGAAGGTCCCCAGCATCCCAGGAAGGTTCCCAACATCCCAGGAAAGTCCCAAAATCCCAATCCAGCACCCAAAGCCTGGATGCTGGAGCTGGCAGCAGCTGTGGCAGGAGGGAATGTGTCCCCAAAAGCCAACACAGCCAAAGGCAGGAAGAGCTGAGGTCCATCCTGCACCCCACAGGGGCCATGCCAGGTGCCACCAAACCTGGCACAGCTCCGAGGTCAAAAGTCCCGGTCAGGACACGGGACCCTGAGTCACTCTGCCCTGGCATGAGCAACTCCCATGTGGAGCACTTTCCCAATCCCAGCGGAAAGGGGAGGTTTCTCCTGCGTCCCTGGGGCACTTTCCGTGGGCACTGCCACGTCCCACGGCGTGGGACACGCCACGTCCCTGATGCCACCAAACTGGAGCAGGGACACGGGCAGGGAACGCTCGGTGCCAGGGGTTTTTCCCTCCCCTCTGCCCACCCTCATCCTCTCTCCCAGCACTGTGGGTGTGGGTGAGCCGAATCCTGGGGGTCTCATGGGGGTGGGAGAGCCACCCCGATGGCCCCGTGCCACAGCCACGTCCAGCTTGCCCCAATCTCCAGAGATCCTCCCCAGCCCATGGCAGGAAATCGCCCAAAACTCAGATTTGGGGAAGGCACAGCCATGGCAGAATCCCACCCTCAGCCCTGTGCTGTCCTGGCAGCGTCCACACCAGCGTGGCAAAGCCACGTGCGGGTGGATGTGCCTGCCAGCCCATCCTCGTGCTGGGTGAGGCACAGGGAACAGGGGGCGAGGGGCTGGGAGCCCCCTCCTGTCCCCCCAAATCCCAGCCCAAAGCCACAGCGCTGCTGGAGCAGAGAAGGATCGAAACCTCCCAGTCCCCCAAGTCCAGAACAATTCCTGAGTCCAGCCCAGAGCTCTCTCTGGGATACAGGAGCAGAGTTGGACTCTCCCAAAGGATCTCTGCTCATCACAGGCAGCATCTCCCTCACTCCCTGGCAGAATGATCATGGCTCAAAGACCCCAGTCACATGTATTTCCACCAACTCGCTCTGACAGGCAGAAAATCACCCCAAATATTACATCCACCTTGCTCCAACATCACTCCACCTGGTGGAGGCTGAAGATTTGAGGAACTCCACCCAGCCATCAGTCATTCCCCAGCGCCCATCCTGTGATCCTTTGACACCAAATATTACATCCCACCTTGCTCCAACATCACTCCACCTGGTGGAGGCTGAAGGTTTGAGGAACTCCACCCTGCCATCAGTCATTCCCCAGCACCATCCCGTGATCCCTCAACACCCTCAGCTGCTCCCCTCTCACTCTTTTGTGCTTCACCCACTGCAGGTCCCAGTCCAGGCACAGGGAGCACAAACTCCCTCCCTGTCCCAAACCCAGGGTGAAAATCCCCTTACCTGGGCGAAGCTCTCCTCGTCCATCCCGTTCTCCGTGTGCGTGGACGTCATCCTCGGAGCATCCACGATGGTTTGCTGAGACAGAGCTGCACCGAGCTGGCTCTGGGAGGGCTTTATCATCTCTGGTCCCCGCGGAGGAAGGCCCTGCGTGCCAGCGCCGAGGTCATTGGCTGGGCACGGCGCGGATGAAGACGGGATTTGAGCAGCAGCGCTGTAATCCCGGAGCCCTGGCATGGCAGTGACGGAGCTGTCTGGGTTGAGATGCTCTGCCGAGGGGCTGGGCTGCTCCTGCCCCACCCTGGCAGCCCCAAGGGGCACCCCTCTGCTCCGGACCCCTCCGCTCGGGACCCCCGGGCACGGCAAGAAGGAGCAGCCAGATCATGGATTGAGCATCGCCTTGTCCCCGCGGGGGTGACCTCGCCTGCCCCCAGCCCAGAGAGCTGTCTGGGTTGAGATGCTCTGCCGAGGGGCTGGGCTGCTCCTGCCCCACCCTGGCAGCCCCAAGGGGCACCCCTCTGCTCCGGACCCCTCCGCTCGGGACCCCCGGGCACGGCAAGAAGGAGCAGCCAGATCATGGATTGAGCATCGCGCTGTCCCCGCGGGGGTGACCTCGCCTGCCCCCAGCCCCAATTCCAGCGCAGAGAGTTTGGCTGAGGAGCCCTCTCTCCTTCCTCCCTCCCTCCTGGAGAGAGGCAATAAATAGAGAAGCCCCCACAAGCTGAGGTGGGATGGATGTGTGAGGGGCTGGGAGCCCCGAGGCGGAACGAGGCCGCGCGGCCCCGAGCCTGCTGGAGACTCATCATGCGTGTGCAAATGTGTGCTGCGTGTGAGGGCACACGTGGGATGGGCACACGTGGCCTCCCCCGAGGCTCTGACCCGGCGAAGGGCTTAATTGGGATCGGCAGCATCTGCCACGGCAGCAGCGGCGGCTCCCGCTGCTTAGGAGGAGCTTTGAGAGTCCCGGAGAATTCCAAAAACCCGGATGGGGGATAAAAGAGGGGGAAAAGAGCTGCCTGGCTCCTCCTCCACCGCGTGGCTCCGTGGGTCCGTCCCTACGTGACAGTGGGCACGCAGGGCCCCTCTCCCTGCTGCTGGAGGAGCTGCAGGGCAAAGAGGGCTAAGGTCGATTCATTGATTCATTCTAAGGGAGATTTTCCAGCTCGGAGGGCCCAGCAGCACCAGCAGCCGGTGCTGGAGGGTTGTCTGGGGTGGGAAAGGCAGGAATTGCTGTCAGGGAGGAGGAGGATGGAGCTGCAGCCCCAGGTTTTCCCATCACAGAGAGGGATGGGCTTGAGGGAAGGGGTAAAGCTCGGATTTGGGAGCAGCAGGCTCCAGGCTGGATTTAGGAACTGCCTGGAAGGGCTAAAGGTTAAGACCAGGCCTAAATCTTCATCCAGGTGCTGAGCTCAGCCCCAGCCCTTGGTTGGGTGCTGTGGGAGCTGGCGGGGCAAGGCAGAGCTGAGCTCCAGCCTTGGTCCCATCCTTGACCATTGCTGTCAGGGAGGAGGAGGATGGAGCTGCAGCCCCAGGTTTTCCCATCACAGAGAGGGATGGGCTTGAGAGAAGGGGTAAAGCTCGGATTTGGGAGCAGCAGGCTCCAGGCTGGATTTAGGAACTGCCTGGAAGGGCTAAAGGTTAAGACCAGGCCTAAATCTTCATCCAGGTGCTGAGCTCAGCCCCAGCCCTTGGTCGGGTGCTGTGGGAGCTGGCGGGGCAAGGCAGAGCTGAGCTCCAGCCTTGGTCCCATCCCTGTCCTCATCCCTGCCCCGTCCCCATCCTGATCCCTGTCCCTATCTCATCCCTGCCCCATCCCCATCCTGATCCCTGTCCCTATCTGATCCCTGCCCCAATCCCTGTCCCAATCCCATGCCAACCTCATCCCTTCCCTGTCCCCATCTCCATCTTCATCTCCATCCCCATCTCAGACCTGCTCCCATCCCCATCCCTGCCACCATCTCTGTCTTGGTTCTTGTTCCCTCTTCCACACCATCCTGATCCCTGTCCCCATCCCACTGATCCCATCCCATTGATCCCAACCCATCCCATTCCCAGGGCCCATCCCATCCCTCACACCCCATCCCATCCCATCCCATCCCATCCCATCCCTCTCCCCCCATCCCATCCCATCCCATCTCCAGGGCACTTGGCCACCGGTGACAGCCCAGAGCTCACCAGGACCCTGGGACAAGGGACCCCCAATCCGGGCTGTCCCCACATCCACCTGCCTCACGACGGGGCTTTGGCAGCACCTCCATCCAATGGAAACTCCTTTTATCTCCAAAAATTCCTCTGCTCTCGCACGGGGAAACTCCGGCCGCTGCGGGCTGGGATCCTCCCTCTGCCGCCCGCAGCTCGCACAAAGGCTCCTTCACCGCACGGACAGAGCCAGCTTTGTTCAGCCCGCTCCGGCCGGGCACGGCGGCACCGGCCCGCCGGCCCTGGCTCTCCTTCCCTCCCGGGAACCTCCGGGAGCGAGAAAATCAGCGAACCGCGAGCGCTGGGCGGTGGGAGATGAGAGCTGGGCATCGCTGCTCGTCCCGGATTTACTCCCTCCCGCCAGCCCCAGCGGGATTTTAGTCGTTATTTGGATTTAACCAAGGCAGAATTGTTTAATATTCCCCTCAGATTGAGGGGTGGGGTGGAGGGGATCCAAGCGATGCCCGGCTGTGCGTGCCCGAATCCTCCGTGCCAATAAATCCCTTTATTGTTATCCTGAGGGATAACCCGGGTGTGGCGGGGTAAGAGCGGCCCCTTCCCGGCCCGGGATCCCCGGGAATCTCGGTGGGTGGCCGGGACAATTCCCACCCCCTGCCCTTTGGCACAAAAGGGGGATAAATAATCCCCTCACAAGGGGGGCTGGAGGAGCCGGCCCCTGGGATACAGCAGGATGGCGATGCCTCCGGGATGTCCCCAGGATATCCCCTGGAATGTCCCCTGGGATGTCCCCTGAAATGTCTCTGGGATGCAGCAGGATGGTGATGTCCCCTGGGATGTCCCCAGGATGTCCCTCGGACCCCCGGGCATTGCACTGGGAACCTCCCCAGCCACAAATCCTACAGCATCAACCCCGGGGCTGGGTTTAGGGGCAAAAGCAGCCCCTGGAACTCCCTCCCAAATCTCCCTTCAGCCCTCTGGGTGAGCTGGGGAAACTGAGGCAGGAGAGATGTCTGTGTCACATCAGGGCACCGGGCTATTGGGGTTCTGATGCCCCCAGCAGCACGGGCAGCAGCAGGAGAGAGCATTCCATGACCGTAAGGACAGGACCAAAATTCTCCAGGAGCCTCCCCGTCCACGTGGATTCCTGCTCTCCCGCATTTCCCACCCCTGGGCACCCAAAACCTGCTGGAAACAGGACAGGGATCCCGGTGCCAGCCCAGGCTGGGCCTTGGGGAGCTCAGGGAGCAGGCTGTGAACGATGCCCGAGGTTCCAGGACACATGCCAGCAGGTGCCCTGGGATGTGCCTGGCAGCGCAAGGAGGAGGAGGATGGAGAGGAGGAAGCAGCCACAGGCGTTGCCACATCTCCATAAACCCCCTTTGGAATATTTCACTCCCCATAAAATATTTTATCATTTCATCCGGGCACCACGAGGCTGGCACGAGGCTGGCAGCCCTGGCAGGCACCGAACCCTCCCTAGACTTTTGGGACCCTTGGAATATTTCACTCCCCATAAATATTTTATTATTTTATCTGGGCACCACGAGGCTGGCACGAGGCTGAGAGCCCTGGCAGGCACCGAACTCTCCTGGGACATTTGGGACCAGGCCAGGAAAGATTGGGTTTAATCCCGTGCCAACAGCTGCCCCGGGCCCAGATTAGCCCTGGCACCGTCCCCCTTCCCTGACCTTCCCTGACATTCCCAGGCCACCCCAGCACGGAACTGGAAACGCGCGGGTGCCTTTCCAGTCTCGGTGTCAGATGTCAGATCCTCGATGGTCACTGGGGTGGGCGGGGTGGGGGGCGGAGACCCCCGGATTTGGGGAGCACCCTGGGATGGAGGGGTGGGAAGCAGCATTTCCAATGGGAGTACCCAAAACAGCACCACGGGGTTTTGGGATGGTGTTTCAGCCTTTTCCAAGCTCCCCTCCCTAACTGGGACCCTCATCACCCTGTCCCTCATTACTGTCACCCTAAAACAAAAAATCCCTGAAAATCAGGTTCCTAATAACAGTGACCCCCAAGAAACAGTGAACCATAAAAAATGTGGGCCCTAACTGTGACCCTTTAAATCCCTAATAACCCCAAATGCTAATTATTGTAACCCCTAAAACTGTAACCCCTACTGTAACCCCAATTGTAACCCCTAAAACTGTAACCCCAAAGGTAACCCCAATTGTAACCCCTAAAACCCCTAATAACCCCAAACCCTATTAACAGTGACCCTTAATAATCCAAAATCTCAATAACCGTGACCCCTAAAACGAGGTCACTAATAACTGTGACCCCTTAAAACCATGATCCCTAATAACCCCAAATTTGAACTATTATAACCCCCAAAACTGCGACCCCTGCAAACCCCATTTCCACCAGCCCCTTCTCCACCCCCACCCCTCATTTTCCCCTCAATATTTCATCCTCCTCTGTTGAACTTGGAGCATTTCCCAGCTTTTCCCAAACCCCACTGGGGGGGCTCAATACTCCCAGGTGCTCCCAGGGGTGATCCCAGGTGAGCAGCTGGGCACAGACCCGTTTTGGGGGTGATTTACACCTCCCTGCCCTCAGACTAATTTGTCAGGCACCAGAATTGTGCCCAGATCGGGGCAGGAATAATGGGATTATCCAGAGCCTGCTGCGGGACAGGGAAGCTCATTACGGAGCATTAAAGAGAAGAAAATTGGGTTTTTTCTAAGTTCTTAGGGAAAAACCCTCAATTAACTTCCAGGTGCCCCTCATTTTAGGGTCATTTTGGGGTTTCTTTGGAGTGTCCTCTGCACTCTCCTCTCCTTATGGACACAGAAGGAACCTCCAGGATCCCAGAGCAGCTGGGGATGGTATCCAGGGGCTTTCAGGTTTGGGGAAACTGAGGCAGGGCAGCCCCAACCCTGCACAAAGGAAACATCCATGCCCCACACACACCTCAGAGCACCTGCTGGAGCCCCCAAATCCCCCAGGAACAGCGGGATGAGCCCCTTGGAGGGCTCAGGGAGGGGAGATCCACCCGGTGGTGGGATGAGGATCCCCCCATGGTGAACAACCCGAAGTGACCTGCCTTTTTTTGGAGGAAAAAGGCCGGTTTTAGCACTTTATTTCCAGCCTCCCCGAGTTTTGCGGCATGTCAGGGACTGACACTGCCACCTACCGAGCCAAGCCCGTGTCATTAAACATCTTCTTTCTGCTTTCCCACCCGAAAGTGGCTTTAGGAGCACACCAAGTCACTCAACCCCAGCCATTCAGGTCCCCGTCGGTGCCAGGACTCCAAATATCCCAAAATATCCCCAAATATCACCATCCCAGCTATCCCTCAGCGCGCTTTTGGGGCCTTTTTTGGGCTCAGGGCTTTGTGGATGCCAGGTTGGGATGGGGAGAGGGGACAGCTGAGACACAGCCAGGGATCAGGATTTTGGGATGGTGAATGGGGAAACTGAGGCATAGCCAGGAATCAAGATATTGGGGGTACCAGGGATCAGGATTTTGAGGGTACCAGGCAGGGACAATGGGTAAGGAAACCAAGACACAGCCAGAGCTCGTCAGGCCCAGATGGGTCCCACCTGTGCCTCGTTTGCTCCCAGGTATTTAAGGGCCCTTTTCCCACAAATTCCTCCTTTTTTTGAGAGTCATCTCAGTGGGTGCAGCCTTGGTCCTTTTGTGGGATGGGGGAGCCCAGCAGAGCTGGGGGGTGGCCGGGGGTCTCACAGCCTTCAGGGGTCCCAGGGCCCTCAAGGGACCCAGATCCCCTGGGGGTCCTGGAGCCCTCAGGGATCCTGAAGCCATTGGAACCCTCGGGGGTCCCAGAGCCCTCAGGGATCCTGAAGCCATTGGAACCCTTGGGGGTCCAGGAGCTCTCAGGGGTCCTGCAACCCTTGGAATCCTCAGGGGTCCTGCAGCCCTCAGAGCCCTCCGGGGCCCCAAAGCTTTCAGGGATCCCGAAGCCCTTGGAACCCTCAGGGGCCCCGAAGTCATCAGGGATCCTGAAGCCATTGGAGACCTCGGGGGTCCAGGAGCCCTCAGGGATCCTGAAGCCATCAGAGCCCTCAGGAGTCCTGCAACCCTTGGAATCCTCGGGGGTCCTACAGCCCTCAGGGGTCCTGCAACCCTCAGAGCCCTCAGGGGCCCCGAAGCCCTCAGGGATCCTGAAGCCATCAGAGCCCTCAGGAGTCCTGCAACCCTTGGAGCCCTCGGAGGTCCTGCAGCCCTCAGAGCCCTTGGGAGCCCCGGAACCCTCAGGGGTCCCGCAGCCCTCAGAGCCCTCAGGGGTCCCAAAGCCCTTGGGGGTCCCGGAGCCCCCGGGGGTCCTGCAGCCCACGCCGCCCCCCGAGGTGCTGGAGGGGCTCCTGCGGCAGCGCTTCGGGCCCCTGCCCCAGCCGGCCACCATCGCCCGCCTGCGGCGCAGCCCCGCCGGGGCCTACGAGCCCACCGGAGACCCGGCCGAGGTGCTGGAGCGGCGGCAGGCGGCCAACGCCAAGGAGAGGGAGAGGGTGAGCGACCCCAGAACCTGCTGAACCCCCAGAGCACACCCCGGGGCTGGGTCACATCGTGGGGACAATCAGGCGACACCGGCAGTGCCACCGCCGGGGGACTTCGCGTTTGAGGGGTGGATTCAATCCTGGGGGCCCAGTTGAGTTTTAGGAAGGCCTGGTTTAATTCTGTGTGGGTCGGTTTAGTCTTGGGGTCAGTTTAATTCTGAGGTCTCAGTTTAATTGTGGGAGAGTCATGTTTAGTCCTGGTGAGCCAGGACTAAACATGACTCTCCAGTTTTATCCAAGTTTAAAGGTCCCAATTTAATCCTGGAGGTCCCAGTTTGATTCTGTGAGGCACCCACTTTAATCCTCAGGGGGCAGTTCAATCCCGAGGGGTTGGTTTAATTCGGGGAGAGACCCCAATTTTGATTATGGGCAGGTCTGGTTTAATCCTGCTGAGCCCAGTTGAATTCTGGGAGTGGTCCCAGTTTAATCTTGAGAGATCACAGTTTGGTCCTGGGGGGATCCTGGTCGAACTTTGGGGTCTCTAATGGGGGGTCCCTTTGGGGTGTCTAACAGGGGTCTCTTTGGAGCCCTTTTGGGGTCTCTGACCTGGTCCTTTTGGGGTCCCCTCGATCCCTGTGTCCCACAGATCCGGAACCTCAACAGTGGCTTCTCCCAGCTGCGGACCCTGGTGCCGCTGGTGCCGCGGGACCGCCGGCCCAGCAAGGCGGACACGCTGCGGGCAGCAGCACAGTACATCCGGCTGCTGCGGGGCGTGCTGCAGGACTGCCAGGTGGGCACCCCAAAACTGACCCTAAAACTGCCCACAAAGCCCCTAAAACATCCAGCTGCTGTGGGGCATGCTGTGGGATTGCCAGGTGGGCACCCCAAAACTGACCCTAAACCCCCTAAAACATCCACTGCTGTGGGGTGTGCTGTGGGACTGCCAGGTGCAACCCCAAAACTGACCCTAAACCCCCTAAAACATCCACTGCTGTGGGGCGTGCTGCAGGACTGCCAGGTGGGCACCCCAAAACTGACCCTAAAACTGCCCACAAAGCCCCTAAAACATCCGGCTGCTCAAAACTGCCCAGGTGGGCACCCCAAAACTGACCCTAAAACTGTCCCTAAAACTGCCCACAAACCCCCTAAAACATCCAGCTGCTGTGGGACTGCCAGGTAGGCACCCCAAACCCCCTAAAACATCCACTGTTGTGGGGTGTGCTGCAGGACTGCCAGGTAGGCACCCCAAAACTGACCCTAAAATTGTCCCTAAAACTGCCCACAAAGCCCCTAAAACATCCGGCTGCTGCGGGGCGTGCTGCAGGACTGCCAGGTGGGCACCCCAAAACTGACCCTAAAACTGCCCACAAAGCCCCTAAAACATCCGGCTGCTGCGGGGCGTGCTGCAGGACTGCCAGGTGGGCACCCCAAAACTGACCCTAAACCCCCTAAAACATCCACTGCTGTGGGGTGTGCTGTGGGACTGTCAGGTGTGACCCCAAACCTGACCCTAAAATTGTCCCTAAAACTGCCCACAAACCCCCTAAAACAGCCGGCTGCGGCGGGGCATGCTGCGGGACTGCCAGGTGTGCCCCCAAAACTGACCCTAAAACCCTCTGGAACATCTGGCTGCTGCGGGACTGCCAGGTGTGCCCCCAAAACTGACCCTAAAACCCTCTGGAACATCTGGCTGCTGCGGGACTGCCAGGTGTGCCCCCAAAACTGACCCTAAAACCCTCTGGAACATCTGGCTGCTGCGGGACTGCCAGGTGTGCCCCCAAAACTGACCCTAAAACCCTCTGGAACATCTGGCTGCTGCGGGACTGCCAGGTGTGCCCCCAAAACTGACCCTAAAACCCTCTGGAACATCTGGCTGCTGCGGGACTGCCAGGTGTGCCCCCAAAACTGACCCTAAACCCCCTAAAACATCCACTGCTGTGGGGAGTGCTGTGGGACTGTCAGGGGTGACCCCAAACCTGACCCTAAAATTGTCCCTAAAACTGCCCACAAACCCCCTAAAACATCCGGCTGCGGCGGGGCATGCTGCGGGACTGCCAGGTGTGACCCCAAAACTGACCCTAAAACCCTCTGAAACATCTGGCTGCTGCGGGACTGCCAGGTGCAACCCCAAAACTGACCCTAAACCTGACCCCAAACCCCCTGAAACATTCACTCCTGCAGGACTGCCAGGTGGGCACCCCAAAACTGACCAACAAGCCCCCTTTAATTCGAGGGCCTGGTGGGGATTTTCCTGCTTGAGTTTTTTGAGGTTGGAATTGATTTAATAATTAATTTGATTTATTTTGGGGGGGGGGTTATTATTGGAGGGGAGGTTTGTTATTGTTGGGGAGGCACCCCCGAATTCTGATATATTTTTTTAATTCCCCTTTTCCCAGGAGCTCAGTGCTGGGCAGGAGTTGGGGGGTACTGCAGGGGGGGCAACCTGAACCTGGCCTGGCAGTGCCCCCCCGTGCCCGTGGGGACCCCCCCCAGCTTGGGAGACGGTGAGTGGGAGGGGGCACCCCGGGAATTTGGGGGAGCACCGGGATGGGGGTGAGTCAGCCCCACCTGGAGGGGGGATAGAGCACCTTGGGGGGTTCAGGGGCACCTGAAGGGTGGGACATAAAAGTTTGGGGGGGGTCACAATGGGGTCCGGGTTTGGGGGAGCATCTGGGTAACACCAACATAAACAAGGGAGGCTGGAGATCAACTTTTCCCCCAAAATATTTTAATATATTCAAAATATTTTAAAATATTCAATATTCTTTTTTTCCTTTTTTTTTAAGGTTTTTCCTGACGCCCCTAAAGTCTGGAGGGGTCTCCCCCGAGGGCCGAGTCCAAGGCTCCGGGCCCCATTTTTGGGGTCACACTCCTGTCCTGGAGTCCTGCACCCCATAAAACCCACATCCCAAAACTGGGGGGGGCAGGGGGTCTGTCACCCCTCAAACACAGAAGCTTGGGGGGGGGGGCGCAGAGCTGTAATTAATTCATTAATTTCTTTATGAAATTGTAATTAGTAATTAGCTCCCCCCCCCAGGTAAGGGCTTATTAACGATTGTTAATATGAACCCAATTAATTGCACAATAAAAAGGGATTGTGGGAGCGCCCGGTTTGGGGGTCCCCTCTTGTTTATGGGGCAGCACCCCTCGCGGGAGGGGGGATTTTGGGGATGGGGGGGGGATGCTGGGTGACCCCCCCGCCTTTTCCCCATCCCACTCCCAGCTGGCCGCATGCAGGTGTGGGGGGGCTGCATCCCACCCCTCCCCCCGTGCCGGGGCCTTCATCCCCGGCTGGTACCCGAGCCCATCCCTTCCCCATCATCCCTTGAGGGGGGGGACGATGCTGCGGCCCCCCCGATCCAGCCCGGTTTCCATCCCGGTTTCCAGCCCGGTTCTCGCTCCCCCCCCGCCCTGCGGCTGCCGCAGCGGCGCTGGGCGCGGCGCGGGCGGAGGCGGGGAGGGGAGGGGGATGCTGGGGGGGGGGTCCCGGCCCAGCCCCCCATAACCCCCCCCGCCTTCTCCGGGGGCTGTCCGGGCCCTGCGGCCGGGGGTCACCGCGGCCCCCCGGATTTATCCCGGCCGCGGCCCCCCCGCCCGGTGAGACAGGTGCGCTCCGAGCTGCGAAATCTGGGGGTCCCCTTCTGCCCTGAGAGGGGGGGGGACTGGGGGTCACCCCCGGGTCTGGGGGAGCGGCCCCGCCCTGTGTTTTGGGGGGGCCCTTGGCAGCAGCATCCCCAGAGCGCTCGGGGACGGTGACCTGGAGGAGAGGGGAGGGTCCTTTGGGGGTCTTATCGGGGCCGTTTTGGGCTTGCTGGGCCGGGAACATCCCCTCGTGTGGTGGCAGCGTGGCGCCGAGCCCCCCATAATGGGTGACCCCAGTTTGGGACTGGGGTCGTGGGGGAGCGCCCATCCCTGCCCTGAGCTGTGCCCGTTCTCAGCCCCACGGGTGCCCTGAGCCGTGCCCGTTCTCAGTCCCATCCCTGCCCTGAGCTGTGCCCGTTCTCAGCCCCCATCAGTGCCCTGAGCTGTGCCCGTTCTCAGCCCCATCCCTGCCCTGAGCTGTGCCCGTTCTCAGCCCCATCCGTGCCCTGAGCCGTGCCCGTTCTCAGCCCCATCGGTGCCCTGAGCCGTGCCCGTTCTCAGCGCCATCCCTGCCCTGAGCCGTGCCCGTTCTCAGCCCCATCCCTGCCCTGAGCTGTGCCCATTCTCAGCCCTACGGGTGCACTGAGCCGTGCCCGTTCTCAGCCCCATCCCTGCACTGAGCTGTGCCCGTTCTCAGCCCCATCAGTGCCCTGAGCCGTGCCCGTTCTCAGCGCCATCCGTGCGCTGAGCTGTGCCCGTTCTCAGCCCCATCCCTGCCCTGAGCTGTGCCCGTTCTCAGCCCCATCCCTGCCCTGAGCCGTGCCCGTTCTCAGCCCCATCCGTGCGCTGAGCTGTGCCCGTTCTCAGCCCCATCCCTGCCCTGAGCTGTGCCCGTTCTCAGCCCCATCCCTGCCCTGAGCCGTGCCCGTTCTCAGCCCCATCCGTGCGCTGAGCTGTGCCCGTTCTCAGCCCCATCCCTGCCCTGAGCTGTGCCCGTTCTCAGCCCCATCAGTGCCCTGAGCCGTGCCCGTTCACAGCGCCATCAGTGCGCTGAGCTGTGCCCGTTCTTAGCTGTGCTACCCTCAGGGCTGTCACCCAGCCTGGGCAGTGTCCCCTCCCCGGTGTCCCCAAGCTGTCCCCTCGTCCCGGGCAGGGCGGCTCCCCTCTGCCCTTATCAGCGGGCCGCAGCTGCTCCGTGTTTTCGGTGCTTTCTCCCCAATCTGTACCCCGGGGGTGCTGACGCCGCGTGTCCCCGCGTGTCCCCGTGTCCCCAGGATGAGCACGGCCGCCAGCCCCGAGCCCCTGCCCGAGCCCCCCGCCCCCGGGCCGCGCTGCCCCCCCCAGGAGGACCCCGAGTTCCTGCGGGCGCGGAGCGGGGCCGGGGACCTGCGCCAGGACTTCAACCTGATGGAGCAGAAGAAGCGGGTGACAATGATCCTGCAGAGCCCGGTGAGCCCCCGGGCCCGCGCTGGCCCTGTCCCCACCTCCGCCCCGCCTGTCCCCAGCCCCATCTACCTGTCCCCACCCCCGTCCCACCTGTCCCCAGCCCCGTTCTACTTGTGCCCAACTCTATCCGCCTGTCCCCAAACCCTGTTCCTGCTATCCCCAACCTCTTCCTTTACGTTCCCCAACCCATACCTCCTGTCCCCAAGCCCTGTCCTTCGTGTCCCCAACCTCTTCTCTTCTGTCCCCCACCCCTCCTGGCCCAAATCCCGTCCCTCCTGTCACCAACCCCTTCTTGTCGCTGGCCCCATCCTTTGTTGTCCCCGCCCCATCCCTCCTGTCCCCAAGCTAACAGACGTCACCACACGGTGGTGCATGTCCCCACCTGGCAATGCCACTGCCACCGTGGTGCTGCTGTCACTGAGCTGCCAGTGCCACTGTGCCAGCAAGCCAGCTGCCAGTGCCACCATCACCACTGTGGCACCAAGCTGGCAGTGCTACTGCCACCAAGATGGCAATGCTGTCCCCACTGCCATCACCGTGCCAGCGGTGCTGCCCCAGCCCCGATGTCCCCAGCGGTGCCACCCAGCCCGTTGTCACCCTGTCCCCGTGCCGCAGTCCTTCCGGGAGGAGCTGGAGAGCCTCATCCAGGAGCAGATGAAGAAGGGGAACAACTCGTCACACGTGTGGGCACTGCGGCAGATCGCCGACTTCATGGCCACCACGTCCCCTGCCGCCCTGCCCACCTCCCCCATGGGTACGTGGGGCTCTTTGGGGACGAGGGATGGGGTAGGAAAAACCCCAAAACCTTGGGGGGCACCAAATCTTGGCAACCTTGGAACCTCCAAATCTCACAAAAACCTTTGGGAACTTCAGGGGCCTCAAATGCTTTGGGGCCACCAAGCCTTTGGGACCTTGAGGACCCCAAAAACATTTGGGGTCATCAAACCTTTGAGACCACCAAACCTTGGGACCCTGAGGACCCCAAAAACCTTTGGTGTCATCAAACCTTTGAGACCACCGAGCCTTTGGGACCTTGAGGACCCCAAAAACCTTTAGAATCATCAAACCTTTGAGACCACCAAACTTTGTGGGCCCCTAAACTTTTGGGATCTTGGGGACTCCCAAACCTTTGGAATCATCAACTCTTTGGGATCTTGGGGTGCCACTAAACCTCTGGCATCCCCCAAACTTTTTGAGACCCACCAAATCTTTGGGGCCATCAAACCTGCGGGACCACCAAACCTTTAATGCCTCAGGGACCCCCAAATCTTTTGTGTCCACCAAACCTTGATGTCCAGCAAACCTTTGGATCCACCAAACCTTGCCAGCCACCAACCCTCTGCTCCTGGTGAGGCCCCCATGGTTTGGGGGGGTCCCACGGCTGACAGGGGGTCCCCAATCCCCAGGGCTGGCGTCGGTCACCCCCATCAATGACCTGCATGGGACAGAGGGGCCAGCACTGGCCAAGGGCGAGCGGCTGATGCGCTGCAAGGTGGGCAGCATCCACCGCCTGCTGGACCTGTACGGCTGGGCACAGCTGGGACACGCCGCTGTCACCGTGAGCACCCCAAAAAAACCCAAAAAATAGGGGCTCTGGGGGGATTTGGGGTTGTTTTGGGGAGATTTGGGGTTGTTTGGGGGGTTCAGGGGGCTTTCAATACCTCCTGGACTGGTACAGGCTTGGCACAACTGGGACATGCTGTTGTCACCGTGAGCACCCCAAAACCAGCTCAGAGGGAATGGGGGGGTCCTGGAAAGGATTTTGAGGGTGTTCAGGGCTGTTTGAGGGGGATTTTAAGGGTTTTTTTGGGGGGGTGGGACCTGCTGGGCCTGTACAGACAGACACAGCTGGGGCACATCATGTCACTGTGAGTACCCCAAAACCCCAGGGAGGTTTGGGGTTGTTTGTGGGGGATGTTGGGGGAATTTCAGTTATTTTTGGTGGGATTTGGTGTTGTTTGGGACCTGCTGGATCTGTTCAACTGGGCACAGCTAGGGCATACCACCAACACCACCAGTACCCCAAAACCTGTACGGGGGGGACAGGAGGGTTGGGGGTGCTTTGGGTTTGAGGAGGAGTTGAGGGAGTTTGTTGAGGAGATTGTGTTGTGGTTTGAGATGTGGGGTTTCGGGTGGATTTTGGATTGGGAGTGGCCATTTTGGGGTTCTCTTGGGGGGAGCAGGGGTTTTGGGTAGTTGAGATTTGGGGAGTTTTAGAAATTGGCATTCTTTGGTAGGATTTTGGGGGGTTTGGTGGATTTTGGAAGGTTGGAAGCTGTTGGGTTCTTAGAGGGATGTTGGTGATTTTGGGGGGTTCTAAGGGGTTCTGGACATTTGAGGTGGGTTGGGATTTTGAGGGTTTGTGGGCTGTTGTTTTGGGGGGCAGTTTGTGAGGTTTTGGGGTTCTTTTCGAGGTGTTGGCTTGGGGGGAAGTTTCGGAGGCTTTTCAATGGTTTAGGGGCGATCAGAGAGGTGCGGGGCCTTCGAGGGATGTCCATTTTGGGATTTTTTCGGGCCGTTTCTCACCTCACCCTATCCCACTCGGCAGCTGCGGGTCAGCAAGGAGCAGGAGCACTTCTTGGTGGCCCCGCAGGGGCTGGCGTGCAGCGAGGTGACAGCGGCCAGCCTGGTGAGCCCCCCACCTCCCTCCCTCCCTCCTTCCTCGGGTGGGAGCAGCCCCCTGAGCCCCCCCGTGCCCCCCCAGGTGAAGGTGAACGTTCTGGGGGCCGTGGTGGAGCAGGGCAGCACCGGCTTCGCCCCCGACGCTCGCAGTTTCAGCCTGCACGCCGCGATCTACGCGGCGCGCCCCGACATCCGCTGCATCGTGCGGCTGCACACCCCCGCCGCGGCCGCCGTACGCGGGGAACGGGCTGGGGGGTCGGGGAGAGCGGGTCTGGGGGCTTGGGAGCCAGGGGAATGTGGGGGAGAGCTTTTGGGGGAGGTTGGGTTTGGTGGGGGGGTTAGGGGAACTTGGGTTCGGGGGGGATTTGGGAGGGTGGAGGGGTGTTTTGGAAGGGTTGGAGGTTTTTTTGGACTGTTGGTGGGTTTTTTTGGGGGCTGTCAGTGGGGCTTTTTAGGGACTGTCGGTGTTTTTTTGGGCTGATGGTGGGGGTTTTTTGGGGCTGTCGGTGGGGGTTTTTTGGGCTGTTGTCGTTTTGGGGGGTGTTTGGGGTTCCTCGGCCCCCTGCCCTGTCCCCACCCCGTGCCCAGGTGTCGGCCATGCGCTGCGGGCTCCTGCCCATCTCCCGCGCCGCTCTCCTCCTGGGGGACGTCGCCTACTTCGACTTCCGCGGGGAGGTGGAGGACGAGGCCGATCGCGTGGAGCTCCAGAAGTGCCTCGGGCCCACCTGCAAGGTGAGGGCACACCTGGGGGCACGCGGGGGTCGCCCCGCCGTGCCCCGCCCGCCCCGCTGACATCCCGCGGCAGATCCTGGTGCTGCGGAACCACGGCGTGCTGGCGCTGGGCGACACGGCCGAGGAGGCTTTTTACAGCACCTTCCACCTGCAGGCGGCCTGCGAGGTGCAGGTGAGCGCGGGGCGAGCGCCGGGCTGCGGGTGGGGCCGGAATTGCGGGAGCATGCACTGTGCCACTGTCAGCTCAGAGTGCCCCGGGAGCATGGCATGAGCTGTGCCAGGTCTCAGCCCCTCATTTCCATCCCCATGCACTGAGCTGTGCCAGTCTCAGCTCAGGCAGAGTGCCCCGGGAGCATGGCATGAGCTGTGCCAGGTGTCTGCCCCCCATTTCCATTCCCATGCCCTAAGCTGTACCAGCTCTCAGACCCCTCATTTCCATCTTCATGCCCTGAGCTGCGCCAGCTCTCAGCCCCCCATTTCCATCCCTGTACCCTGAGCTGTGCCAGCCCCCCATTTCCATCCCTGTACCATGAGCTGTGCCAGCTCTCAGCCCTGGCATGAGCTGTGCCAGGTCTCACCCGTTCCCCCGTGCCAGCTCTCAGCCCCTTTCCCCCCCTTGTGCCAGCTCGGGGGTGGCCGCGGGGCTGTCCCCCGCTGTCCCCAGCCCAGCGGTGCCCGGTGCCCCGCAGGTGTCGGCGCTGGCGAGCGCGGGCGGCGCGGAGAACCTGATCGTGCTGGAGCGGGCGGCGCAGCGCGGGCCCCACGGGCCGGGGGCCGTGCGCCGCGCCGGGGCCACCTTCGGGCCCCTGCACAAGAGCCGCCTGGGCGAGCACGAGTTCGAGGCCCTCATGAGGATGCTGGACAACCTGGTGAGCGCCAAAACTGTGATAAAACAGATAGGACTCAGTCTCTTCATGCAGGAAAGGCCCCTGCTCTGTTCACATAGAAATATCAGAATGCACTGGGTTAAACCTAACTGGTCAGCAGCGCAGTGAAACCCAGTTCAGTGCTTGGTGAGGGCTGTGGAATATAACCAAATTTTCTCTTTCTAGATATGTTCACGCATCTTGTTCACTGATTTTCATGGGACAGACCTGTCACTCTTGTGCTGAGAATAACACAGGAAGAGGCAGGAGGCAGTATTGTAGAAAGAGCAAAGAAGCTTTATTCAAGAGATCTGCGAGGTTTTTATAGAGTGATAAGATAGGTTCTATTTGATTGGCTAACCAACAAAAACACCTTTCTCACACACCATCCTTGAGAAGAACAGAAAGATGAAGTAGAAAAACACCACCTGCAAATTGTTTATACTTAACAAGTTATCACATCCTTACAACTCCCTAAAAATTCTCAGAAGCTGCTGTGAGAAACACTTGCTGTTTCTCTCTCTGTCCCATGGCATCCACGCAGACCTATAGTTTGCTTAACAAGTTATCACATCCTTACAACTCCCTAAAAATTCTCAGAAGCTGCTGTGAGAAACACTTGCTGTTTCTCTCTCTGTCCCATGGCATCCACACAGACCTACAGTTTATGCAGGTGCAAAAGGTGCTTCCACTAAAATAGGTTATTGTGCTAGCTATTTCCTCATTCCTCTAATAATTCTTTATGGACTCTTATAAATCCTTTTCTTTATAATAAATAATCTTATATATCCTTTTCTTTATCTCTACCTGTCTGTGACAAAAGCATGCTCCAAGCCCTCAGTTTACCCCTGTGCCTCACTCCCCTCTCGGTGCTTCCCCAGGGCTACCGCACGGGCTACACGTACCGCTACCCCTTCGTGCAGGAGAAGAGCAAGCCCAAGAGCGACGTGCTGATCCCCGCCACCGTCACGGCCTTCGTCTTCGAGGAGGAGCCCGCCGGGACCCCTGCCCTGCGCCAGCACGCCCAGAAGCAGCAGAAGGAGAAGACCAGGTGGCTCAACACCCCCAACACCTACACCAGGGTCAACCTGGCCGAGGAGCCGCAGGGCAGCGCCGGCGGCCAGAGGACAAAGACCACGGTGAGGGGCACAGGGGGCAGCAGGGGCTTGGGGATGGGTGGCCAGGGAGGTGGAGGGTGTCCTGGTTATGGACGCCGTGAAAATCTGGGGTGTAGGGAGGCCTGGGCACCACCTGCATCCTGCAATAATGATTATTTGGAAATGCCACCACCCCATTCTAGTGGGGCTGAGTGCTATTGGCTTTATCGGGGTCTTCCCTCTGTGCAAGATGCATTTATTGGGGTCTCTCCTCCAGGTAACACCTGTTATTAAGATCTCCACTCTACACAAGATGTTTTTTTGGGGTCTTCCTGTATTATTGGGGTCCACCTTCTGTGTATGATGCATTTAGTCAGGTCTTCCTTCTATACAAGGAGTGTTTATTGGGGTCTCCCTGCACTTATGGTGCTTCCCCTCTATACTGGGGTCTTCCCTCTACACAAGTTGCATTTGTTGGGGTCCCCCTTCCATCCTGGGGGTCTCCCCTTCCCCAAACACCGTTCCTGGGTTTGCAGTGGCTGCGGGCAGACGAGGTGGAGAAGGGCAGCAGTGGGACCCCCATCCGCATCGAGAACCCCAACCAGTTCGTGCCGCTCTACACAGACCCGCAGGAGGTGCTGGAGATGCGCAACAAGGTGGGCTGGGCTGGGGGACAGCGGGGCCTCGGGGGGCTCAGCCCTGGCCTTGGAGGGGGATTGAGCCCTGTCCTCCCCCACAGATCCGCGAGCAGAACCGCCAGGATGTGAAATCAGCCGGGCCCCAGTCGCAGCTGCTGGCCAGCGTCATCGCCGAGACCAGCCGCAGCCCCGTATGGCACCTGTCACCTGTGTCACCCCGTATCCCCAGCCCTGTGTCACCCCGTGTCCCCAGCCCCATGACACTCTGTGTCCCCAGTCGCAGCTGCTGGCCAGTGTCATTGCTGGGACCAGACACAGTCCTGTCCCCCCGTGTCACCCCCTGTCCCCACTATATCTCCAAGCCAATATCACCCCCTGTCACCTCTTGCCCCAAGTGCCCCTTCCAGAGTACCCAGCCCTTCCCTGGTTCCACAGGTCTGGGGCAGTGACACCACTCCGAGGGCAGAGGGGACACTGCTCAGGGGTGGGGGACACTGCTGGGGGGGGCACACTGCTTGGGGTGAGGGATGGGGCTGTCGACACAGTTCCAGAGGGTGTGACACCCCTCAGGAGGGGTGACATCTCTCCATGGGGGGTTGACACTGCCCCAGGGGTGTGACACCACTCTGGGGGTCTGTTTCAGTCCACTGAGAGCCACCTGGGGGACGCAGAGGCCAAGGAGGGCAGGGAAGAGGCTCCCCCCGAGCCAGAGCCCCCCAACCCCTTCAGCCAGCTCACGGACCAGGAGCTGGAGGAGTACAAGCAGGAGGTGGAGAGGAAGAAGCGCCTGCAGGGTAGGAGAGACCCCCAAAGCCCCACAGAGCCCCGGGTGGCACTGAGGGGACCTGGGGCCAGCGTGTCTCTCTGTGGCAGGCGAGAGGGACGCGGCAGCAGAGGACAGCGGGGCTCCCCCTCCAGAGCCACCCCCTCCGGAGCCCCCAGCGCCTGCGGAGCCAACGGAGGGTGAGTGGGGTGACGAGCACCCCAACACGAGGGCTGGGGTCCCAGTGAGCAGCAGGAGTGGGGGGACAAGGGCGGCTGTGGCCAAACGGCGCTGAGACGCAGCTCGCTGTCACCTCGTGTCACCTCGAGCTGTCACCCCGCTCCAGAGGGGCCGACGGCGATCGTGGCAGGAGGACGTGAGCTCTGTCGGTGGCTTTGTGGGGTGCAGGGGACAGCCCTGTCCCCCAGCCCAGTCCCCACGCTCCGTTCCCATTGTTCCGACCCACAGCGGGTGCCGGGGCGCGGCTCGGGGCTGCTGGCTCTGCCATGGTGTCTCGTGGTGTCCGTCTGTCTGTCTGTCTGTCTCCACAACGTCTCCTTTCTCTTTCCTCCCCGTGTGCCTGTCACCCAAGGAGTTATCCCTGAATCCCTGGCGCCGTAGTAAGTACGGAGAGGCCACCCCGGACGAGGGACAGGGGCTCGGGGGGATCTTCGGTCTCCATGGAAATAAATCCCTTAGGAAACCCCCTGGGGAATCCCTCTTTGTTGTTGCTTCCTGCTTCTCCCGCTGCCTCTTCCCGGCTCTCCATCCCACATCGCTTGTCCCGCAGGGAGGGGGCGGCTCAGGGGGCTCAGGGGAGCGGTGCCTGAGGCAGGACAGGATCAAATCCCAACGTTCTCCACTCGTGGAGGCCAAATCCTGCTCCTGCCCAGGCCCCACTGGACTTTTGGGGAATAAACCCCCCTACAGCACCGGTGCTGCTGCCCCAATTCCCTGTTCCCTCTCCCCTTCCCAAGGTGATAAGAAGGCCGATGGTGGCCAAGCCCCCCCTGATTCCACTGCCAAGAAGGAGCCACCAGCGGTGGTGAACGGGAAGGATGAAGAGCAAAGCACTGAGGAAAACCTTGGAAAAGGGGGGACAGACCGGACAACCACCAACGCTGACCAGGACGCCCCCAAGGAGAAGGAGACAGTGACCAGCAACCCGGTGTCCCCCGACGGTTCACCCTCCAAATCACCCTCCAAAAAGAAGAAGAAATTCCGGACCCCGTCCTTCCTGAAAAAAGGCAAAAAGAAGGAAAAGATCGAATCCTGAGTCTCCCGAGGCCTCGCGCGTGGGATCCCCGGGATCTCTGAGACCCCCGGAACCCGGCTGTTTTCCGGGCCCTCCTGGCACAAGGCACCTGGTCCCCCTTGTCACCCGCCTCTGGGGGCGGTCACCGAGCTTAGAGAGACTGTGGTCCCCGTTTGGGGAAACTCCCGCTGCACCTCCCTCCCCCCTCTCCCTCCTGGGCTCCGGCCCCTTCCCACCGTGGGCCGAGAGTTGGGTTTTCTCCACCAGAGCCCAGATCTGCTTGATTTGAGGAAGAAAAGGGTGTTTTGTGGTTATTTTCTTCACCTTCTGTTTCAAGCTCTGCTGGAATGGCGCTGGCTTCATCCCCAGGGAAAACTGTCCGTCGCTTTGCCAGGAGAACGGGATCGAGCTGAAGGCGGGGGATTGCTTTTCCTCGAGGAGGAGCTGAGGTTTTTCCTCCCTGGATTGTAATCTTCCTCTCCGTGGGCTCAAGAACCACTTCATCCCCTTCTCCTGGTATTCCCAGCCTGTGTTTTCCCCACCCAAGGAAGAGCAGCAGGATTTCCCACCGCTGGAAAAGCCCCCACCTCACTGCACGACCCGCACCTGGGAAAATAGGGAAAAAAAAAAAACCCTCCGGGAATTGTCTGTGTTGTTTAAAACTGAGCAAAACTCACTCACTAAGTGCTACTTCGGGATGAACACACGCTGCCAGTTCCTGCTGGCCTCTGCTCACGGCCACGCTGGCCCCCTGCTTTTCCCAGCTCTGGAATTCCCAGCACAAGTTCCATCCTTCCTGGCGTTCCCTTCCCTCCCAGCGTTACAACCTCCTGGCTACGCCCTGCCCGGGAGAGCCCCAGCCGTGCCCGTGTCCCCCACAGCCCTTCCAGCGCTGGGATTTGGGGATAAATCACCGGGATCAGCCCCACATCCTCCCCCTTTCCTGGGGGGCTCGCCCTGAGCCTTGCTGCGTCCATGGAGCCCTGCCCAGGAGGTCTGGAATGCCCCAGAACCCCTGTTTGGGGCTCCCCCACCCCAGCAGGGTTTTCCCACGTGCCATCACCGTGGTTTCAAACCCTTTCACTGCTGTGAGACAGCTCGTGGGGGTTGGATCCCCTCTGGAAGAGCAGGAAGCCCATGGAACAGGGGCTGCAGGAAACAGCAGGGAGAGCCCAGGCAGGGATCTTGACAGAGCCCCAACCTGAGCCTGGATTTTGGGAAGAGCCTTTGCCCTGCCCAGTGTCCCCCCAGAGGTCCCCATCCCACTCCTGCAGGATGGGGGGCACCGAGAGGACACTCTGAGCCCCTAAACCCTGTCACTGGGGGGGCTGTTCCTCACTGCCACTGATTTTAAGGCTCTTTGAGGCCATTTTTGCCCCTGGGCCTGTTCCACCCGGGTGACCCAGGGCAGCAGAGCCTGCAGAGACAGCCGTGTCACCTCCCTGGGGTAGCACTGTCACACCTGGGGGCAATTCCTGAATGACAGCACTGCCACACCCCCAGCCCAACCCGGGGGCTCCCCCAGGGGTTTTGTTCCCACTTTGTTATTGGAAGTGTGTCCCCAGGGCCTTTGTCACCCCTTTTCTCCCCAAGGTTCTGTCCCTGGGGCCTTTGTCACCCCTTTTCTCCCCAAGGTTCTGTCCCTGGGGCCTTTGTCAACCCTTTTCCCAAGGGCCAAAAGCTTTGCAGGGATTGACTTCCCTCTCCATGAAATTCCAGGGAGCTCCAGGTAGAAAGGGACGAAGGCTCCAGTGCCACCATCATCACCATGATGGAGAGCAACAGAGCCATGATCACACCCCGGGACCACCCCTCGGGAAATTCCCCCAGCCCACCACCCTGCCTCCCCCTCCCCTCGCTCCAGCACGGCTCAGGGTAAGGCAAATCCCTGATCCAGGACCTCCACATCCGCAACTCCGCTGGAAAACAGGGGCTGATGCCACCTTGGCAGCGGGGAAGGGCGAGTCCAGCTGGGCTCAGCACCTCTCCTCCCACCCGGGGCTGCCCACCGGGAAAGGTCCGGGTGGCAGGGTGGGCGTTGGACCCCCGGAATGGCACCGGGAGGAGCCGGGGTGTGGCATGTCCCCGCGTGTGACAATCGCGGCCGGGAGCGCGCGGAACGCCGGTGTAAATAAACCCCGTGTTTGGCACCCGGCAGCTCGGAGCCTGAGGGATGGGGATGGGGATTGCAATGGGAATGGGATAGGTGTGAAGGTGGGAATGGGGATGGAAGTGGAGGTGGGGACGGGATGGGGATGGGGTGAAGATGGGGATGGTGATGGGAAGGGGATGATGGGGATGGGATGAGAATGGGATGGTGATGGAGGTGGGGGGGGGGATGGGGGGAGGTGGGAATGGGAAGGGGATGATGGGGATGGTGATGGGACAGGGGTGGAGGTGGGAATGGGGATGGGAATGAGATGGATATGGGGATGGGATGAGAATGGAGTTGGAGGTGGGAAGGGGATGATGGGGATGGCATGGGGCGCAGGTGGGAATGGGACCGGGATGGAGCTCAGGGCGAGGATGGCATGGTGCCATCCATGGGCTCAGGAATGGGGCTCCCCCGGAGCCGCTGGCACGGGGTGTGGCGGACACCGGGAAGGTTCCAGCAGCTTCTCAGAGAAGCCTCTCCTGAACCCCTCCACTACCGAAGCCGGCAGAGCCGCAGCACGTTCGGACTCTGGGCTGGGCTGGGCCGGGCCGGGGCAGAACCGGGAGAGGGCCGGGACCGAGCCGGGGCCAGGCCAGGGAGGCAGAGCGAGCAGCTGCCGGCGGAGGGTGACGGTGACGGCCCCTCCTTCCTCCCCTCCTCTTCCTGCCCTCTCCTCTTTCCAGCCCTCCTCTTCCTCCCGGCCCTCCCCTCGCACTCCGGCCTGGGCGGGCTCTCGGGGCGAGCGGCGGGACCGGGCCGGTGCGTCCCGATGCGGTGCTGACCTGAGCGGCCCCTCCGGCCCGGTCCCCTCAGGTTCGGTCCCCTCAGGCCGGGTCCCCTCGGGCCCGGTCCCGGCCGGGTCCCCTCAGGGCCGGTCCCCTCAGGCCGGGTCCCCTCAGGGCCGGCGCCGCCGTGGGAGCAGCAGCGCGGGGCTGAGGGGCGGCCATGGGCCGCAGCCGCTCCCGGTCACCGCCGCGGCGGGGTGAGGAGGCACCGGGGCACCGGGAGGACCCAGGGAGGGACGGGAACGGCGGGGAGCTCAGGGGGAACCCGGGAGATCGGGATGGAAGGGCCGGGGTTGGGGGGACTGAGACCCTGCAGGGCGGGGAGGCCCTGGTTCCTCGCTCTGGAGGACAGCAGAGACAGCTCCTTCATCCTCCTCTTCTTCCTCATCATCCTTCTCTTTTCCTTCTCTTCTTCTCCTCCTCCTCTTCCTCCTTCTCCCCCTTCCCATCCTTCTCTATTCCTTCTCTTCTTCTCCGCTTTCTTCTCCTCCTCCTCTTCTCTTCTTCCTCCTCTCCTTTGTCTTCTTCTCTCCATCCTTATCTCCTCGTCCTCTCCTTCTCTTCCTTTCCTGCCACCCCTCTCCACCTTGCTCAGGTTTTTGGGGACCATCACCCCCTCCTGGCTGATCCCCCCGGGTGATTTCCCCCGCTCCAGCTGGAGACTTTTCCTGCTGCTCCTTCCCCTCCTGGGGGTGCCCAGAGGGGTCCGTGAGCCCAGAACTGTCCTGAGGGCTGGGAAGGGCAGTCCCGGGGTCTGCGCTGGGGTTTTCTGTGGGATTTCCTTTGGGAAGCGGGCAGGGAGCAGCAGCTGACCCTTCCCCGGGCAGAGCGCCGGCGCTCGCGTTCCACGTCCCGGGACAGGGACAGGCGGCGGCGGGAGCGATCGCGGTCCCGGGACAGGGACAGGAGGAGGAGCCGCTCCCGCTCCCCGCACCGGAGACGATCCAGGTGAGGGCAGAGACATCCAGGTGAGGGTGGGCACTGTCCAGGTGATGGCAGGGATGATCCAGGTGATGACAGGGACATCCAGGTGATCATAGGAATGATCCAGCTGAGGGCAGGGACATCCAGGTGACGTTAGGAATGATCCAGGTGATGGCAGGGATGATCCAGGGGAGGGTGGGAACTGTCCAGGTGATGTTAGGAATGATCCGGGTGATGGCAGGGATGATCCAGGTGATGTTAGGAGTGATCCAGGTGACGACAGGGATAATCCAGGTGATGGCAGGGACATCCAGGTGAGGACAGAGACATCCAGCTGATGTTAGGAATGATCCAGATGATAGCAGGGATGATCCAGGTGATGGCAGGGACATCCAGGTGATGACAGGGATGATCCAGGTGAGGGCAGGGATGATCCAGGTGATGGCAGGGACATCCAGGTGATGACAGGGATGATCCAGGTGAAGGCAGGGATGATCCAGGTGAGGGCAGGGGCACCATCGAGGGGTGGGCACAGCTAGGTGAGGGCACCCTGGGTGGCCCAGGGACAGCAGGAGCTGCAGGTGGGGATTCCAGGTGGGAATTGCAGCCCCAGCTCGCGTGCCCCAGCAGGTCCCCGCGCCGGCACCGCTCCAGCTCCTCGTCACCTGCACGGCCCAAGGAGCGCCGGGATGAGGAGAAGAAGGAGCTCAAGGACTCCAAGAAGGAGCGGCAGATCACAGGTGAGGGGGGCTTTCCCTCCTGGAGCACCCCCAGGTGCCCCCCGGGGCCAGGACACACGGATTTTTGGGAATCCCAACACCCCATTGCTCAATCCCTGATTTTTTTCCCCCTCAGAAGAGGATTTGCAGGGCAAGACAGAGGAGGAGATCGAGATGATGAAGATGATGGGTTTTGCCTCCTTTGATACCACCAAGGTGAGCGGTACCACCAGGGGCTCTGTGGTGTCAGCTGCCCTGTTTGGGGATAATCCATGGGATTTTGGGACGTTTCTCCTCAGGGGAAGAAGGTGGACGGTGCTGCCAATGCCTACGCCATCAACGTGTCCCAGAAGAGGAAGTACAGGTGTGTCCCCCTGCTTTGGGATGGAAAGAGGAGCTTGTTTTGTCAGGTGGCTGTGGCCGCTGTCTCACCATGATCCGGCTCCCAGGCCTGGGGAAATGGAAATTTGGTGAGGTTTAGACTCAAAAGCAGAGGTGAGAGTTCTCCAGACGCCCGTGGGAATGGGGAAACCAGGAGGATGAGGAGTGAGGAGCACCTTGGGAACGGGTGGGGTGTGCCCAGTGAGGCCTGGACAGGATCAGAGCAGCAGGGAGCCACACTGCTCACCTGGTTTATCCCAAAAAACCACCCAGATTGTCAATCCTGCTCCCTTTCTGATGGCAGCCTGGGCTCCTCTGGAGCAGCTCCTCGCTGGGAGCCTCCCTGCCCTCCTTTTGCTCAAATCCCTGGGGAATTGGGTTCCCTGGGGCTGACCCTGGCTCCGTCCTCACCCAGGCAATACATGAACAGAAAAGGAGGATTCAACAGGCCCCTGGATTTCATCGCCTGACGCTGGCACACGGCTCCTCCACGGGAGGATTTCGCTTCCCTGCACTCTCCTGGGTGGCTCCAGTGCTGGATTCCAGTGGAATTTGGGATATTCCCAACGAATCCCACAGCCAGAGCCGTCACCAGTTCCCAGATATTTGTTTGGTTTGTTGGTTTTTTTTTTACGACAAAGGTCAGTTTCTGGCTGGGATTTTGCCGTGTTCTCCCTGGTTTTGGTTTGTTTCCCTGTTAATAAAACCCCGGATGTATTTTTTCCTTTAATTTTTATCATTCAGAGATAAAGCACGGCCTCCATTCCCCCTCCCACAAACCCTTGGGGTGACACAGGGTCTGTCCCTGGCCCAGGGGTCCCTGTCTGGGGGTCCCTGTCCCCATCCCGGGGTCTCTGTCCCTGTCCCCATCCCGGGGGTCCCTGTCTGGGGGTCTCTGTCCCCATCCCGGGGTCTCTGTGCCTTTCCCTGTCCCCATCCCGGGGGTCCCTGTCCCTTTCCCTGTCCCCATCCCCGGGGTCTCTGTCTCTGTCCCCATCCCGGGGTCTCTGTCCCTTTCCCTGTCCCCATCCCGGGGTCTCTGTCCCTGTCACCATCCCGGGGGTCCCTGTCTGGGGGTCCCTGTCCCCATCCCGGGGTCTCTGTCCCTTTCCCTGTCCCCATCCCGGGGGTCTCTGTCCCTGTCCCTGTCAGTGTCAGTGCTTACGTTGCCCCACGTAGCCGAGGCCCCGCCCCCTCCCCCGTCCGGCCTCGCCATTGGCTGAGCGGCAGGAAGTGAGTCAGGGCAGAGCGTGCGGCCAGCGGGGCGGGGCCGGCTGTGTGGGCGGGACGCCACCGGGAGGGTCGGGCCAATAGCGGGAGGCGTGGCGCTCTCATCCAATAGCAGCGAGTAGGGGGCGTGTCCTCAGGCGCGGCCACGCTCCCTCTCCGCCGCTCGTGGAGGCGCTGGGCGGGGTCTCCCCTTTATCCTCCAATCATCGGCGGGGCTGGGCGGGGCCTGTCTCAGCCTCGGCCAATGAGCGGCGGCGGGGGCGTGGCGCGCGCGGGGTCTGGCGGAGCGGCGCTCGGGGCGGGCAGAGGCCGCCGCTCCCCCCCCGCCGCC
>NW_024506332.1:3165894-3190146 GCF_017590055.1 Onychostruthus taczanowskii | reverse complement strand
GCCCCGCCATGGCCGCCCCCGGTCCCGGCCCCGCCATGGCCGCCCCCCCCCGCCTCGGCATCCAGATGCTGCTGGAGGCCGCCGAGTTCCTGGAGCGGCGGGAGCGAGGTACCCCCCGCGCCCCCCGCGGTGCCGCCGGTGCCCCCGGCCGGGCCCCGCGGTGACCCGCGCCCGCCGTTGTGTCTCCGCAGAAGCCGAGCACGGTTACGCCTCGCTGTGGCCCGGCGGGAAGGACGGCGAGGCCCCGCGGCGCCGCGCCAAGGCCCGGAGGAGCGGCGGCGGCGGCAGGTGACGGCGGAGCTGCTGCTGTCCCTGGGTGTGTGACAGCGCTGGGGACCCTGCTGCCACCGGGTGACCCGGCTCAGGGAGCTCCTGCTGTCCCTGGGTGTGTGACAGCACTGGGGACCCTGCTGCCACCCGGTGACGCAGCCCAGGGAGCTCCTCCTGTCACTGGGTGTGTGACAGCACTGGGGACCCTGCTGCCATCGGGTGACCTGGCTCAGGGAGCTCCTGCTGTCACTGGGTGTGTGACAAGATTGGGGGACCCTGCTGCCACCGGGTGACCCGGCTCAGGGAGCTGCTGTTGTCACTGGGTGTGTGACAGCACTGGGTGGGGCTCTGCTGTCACCAAAGTCCACCTGTCAGCGGGTGTGACACCGTGGGTGGCACCTTTCTGTCCCTGGGTGACCGGCCCGGAGAGGTCCTGTGTCCCAGCCCTGCCAGGGGACCCTCCTGTCACCTGCATCACCCCAAACCCACCCAGAGCCTCCCCTGTCCCTCCGTGCTCCTTCCCCCCCTTGCTCCTGACTCTTTTAAATCCTGAACCAGTTTTTCTCCACGCTGAATCCCAGCACCAAACCCCACCTGGAGCCTCCATTCCACCCTGAACCCCCTCGCCCCGCCGGGATCCTCAGCTCTTTCAGCAAGGGCCACCTCCGGGGCGCTGTGAGGGGCAGCAGCTCCATCCCCACCCGTCCCCGGGTGCCAGGGAGGAGCCGGGTGCTGGTGGCAGCACATCTGTCACCCTTTTCCTGCTCGGGAGCGCTCCCGTCTGCGCGACGCCACCGCCCGACCTTTGGCAGCTGCCGGGGCCGGGTTCGTGATTCCCCGGTGCCCCGGGGCCGGGTTCGTGATTCCCGGGTGCCCCGGGGCCAGGTTCGTGATTCCCCGGGGCCGGGTTTGTGATTCCCCGGTGCCCCGGGGCTGGGTTTGTGATTCCCCGGGGCCCCGGGGCTGGGTTTGTGATTCCCCGGGGCCGGGTTTATGATTCCCCGGTGCCCCGGGCTGGGTTCGTGATTCCCCGGTGCCCCGGGGCCGGGTTTGTGATTCCCCGGTGCCCCGGGGCTGGGTTTGTGATCCCCCCGGGCCCTTTCGGGGTCGGGAGCCCCTCGGGGGGCAGAATCCCACGGGCTCCGAGGGTTTGTCCTGCCCGGACACGCTCTGGGTTTCCTTTCCTGGGAGTGTTTGGTTTGCTTTGGGCGCAATCTTTTGGGGTTTTCAGGAATAAAAAAGCAGATTCCGAAGGGAGAGCTGGTGGTCAGCTGAGGTTCAGGGTGCTGGGAATCCAGATCAGCAGCTCCGTGGGCATGGAGAGGATGTGGGAGCTCCACCTGCCCCGGGAGGAAGCTGCCATCCCCTCTGTCCCTGTTTGTTTTATCCAAAATTCAAATCCAATTTTTTCCCCTCTAAATGTTGGTGATGGTGAATGCAAGTGCAGAAGAGAAAACAGCCATTCCAGGAAGGATCCAGGCAGAAAAGAGGATGGATTTGTAATTAAGGGCTGTGGAGGTGATGGGAGCTTCACCCCTGTCTGTACCAGTGCTCAGGAAGTGTTTGGATAATTTAGAATCAAGGAAAAAACTCACAAAGCTGCAGCCCCTTGGTAAAGGGCTGGGTGGGAAACGTGCAGATTCATCCAGGGAGAAAGGAGACACTGCCCAGGAGCTGAGCCCTTGCAGTGTGCCAGGATGATCCCCCTGGAGTGGGAGGGTCTCTGCTGGGATGGGACGTTTCTGGGGACCTGGGAGATGTGGCCCAAAAGCAACTGGAGCAGGGTGATCCATCAGGAAAGGCTGGAAAGGGAAGGAGACCACCTGCTGTGGTGGTGACATCCCTGGACTGGAGCAGGGTGATCCATCAGGAAAGGCTGGAAAGGGAAGGAGACCTTGGAGAGAATCTGCCACTGCTGTGGTGGTGACATCCCTGGCTTTCCTTTCAGTGACATCCCTGGCTGTCCCTTTGGTGACATCCCTCATTTTCCCTTTGGTGACATCCCTGGCTGTCCCCTTGGTGACATCCCTTGTTTTTCCAGCACTCCCAGGTCCCATGGGGCCATCCCAGCAGACATCCTCACCTCTGGGTTATTCCTAGTTTATGTTTTCATCTTTATGTATTTTCATTTCCCAGCCTCTGGGTTATTCCCAGTTTATGTTTTCATTTTTCCCCAAACTGGGGGAGCTTCTCGAGGCCTCTGGAGGTGCTGGGAAGGCAGTGGGCAGGGAAGCAGCTCATTCCTGGGATTGTGGCCTCCCGTGGCTTCCTCCTGGATTTCAGTGGAGGGAAAGCCAGTCCTAGCTTGTGTTTTCCACCTTTTCCCAGCTCTGTGGAAGTTGGGAGCTTCAGGGGGATTTCTTGTGGCTTTCATGTGTTTGGGGTCTCCTCCAGAGCTGCTCTGTGCTGTTGGACACAGGGAAGGCTTTTTCCAATTTATGTTCCTGGATTGAGGGACAGGGATGAGCTGTTGATCCCAACCCCAGCTCCAAAAGTCGGGTTTAAATCCCATTTCATGGTTTTCCTGAGCCTTTTATTGCCACTCACCATCCCTGGGTGGGGAGCTCTGGAAGCCCCCCGGGTCTGCAGCTTTTCCAGGGAGCCTTTGCTAATTCCCACGTGTTAATCCCAACTTCTAATCCCTCACCAGCCAGAGGAATTAATAACTTCTTCCTTCTTTTCCAGGTCGACACACAATGAGATGGAAAAGAACAGGTGAGTGCCAGGGGTTGTCAGGAGCTGGGCTAGGGGGAATTATTGCTTTTCCAGGGGTGTTCCACCATCCTGAGATGGCTTGGGAGGGAAGGAAGGGGATATAAAGGACACCAGGAATTAAAGCATTCCCTGTCCTCGCTGTTGGGAATGGCATCCACCTCCACAGCCCTGCTTATTCAGGAAAATTATCTTTCACAGGCTCATCTTTGAGCCAGCTAGAGTTTGGGATTTACCCTGAGTAAATCCCACTTTTTTTGGCCGTGGTGTCATCCCGAGGCCCTTTAGGTGAGGAAATCCCTGTTCCCTCCCAGCATATCCCAAACAAGACCAGCAGGTCGTTGCAAAATCCCTTTGGAGCTGCCCGGGATCAGGTGGTTCAGGGGTGGCTGTCACAACCCCTTCCCAAGGACCTGACCTACGTGTTGGGCTTGGGAATGGACACAGGGAAACTGGGATGTGCTGGGAGCAGCCTGCTCTTTTCAGCAGGAAAAGGGATTTCCTCGAGGAGCTGGAGTTCCCCTCCTGCATTAACCTGTTAAAGCAGAGAAAACGCAGATGTTACAGGAAGAGGGAGGATTCCTGGAGAACAGCCAGTGCTCCTGCAGGCATCTGGGGGTTTTGTGTCCAAAACCACCCTGTTCCTACTAAAAATAAGGAAAGGAAGCACTCCCAAGGGATTTGCAGCTGGGTGTTGTTAGCCTGGGCAGCTTCAGCTCTCAGCAGGAACCACGCAGCCCTCCTGAGATGGAAGAGAACGACCAAAAGTGGACATTCTCACCCAGAATCACGAGCTCGTTGGCATCTCGTGTCCCGGGCTGCCAGCAGGGTTCATCCAGCAGCTTTTCCCAAGGCATCCTCTGGCCTGGCTGCAGTTCTCTCCCAGTTTCTGGAAGCCCCTGGAGGCTGGGGAGGCTCCTGGTGGGGTTTAGCTCCCGGGACCCCATTTTCCCCCAGCGGCGGGCTGGGAATGCCCCCGGGGAAGCCGTCCCAGCTGTGTGTGCTCCCGTTGCAGGCGTGCCCAGCTCCGGCTGTGCCTGGAGAGGCTGAAGGGGCTGGTGCCGCTGGGGGCGGCGGCCGGGCGGCACACCACGCTCAGCCTCCTCACCAGGGCCCGCCTCCACATCCAGGTGAGCCCAAAACCGGCACCGGGCACCGGGCTGGGAGCTGGGAGCAGCGTCCCTGGACGGGCCCCGTGGGCTGGGGTAACTGGGAGGGCACTGGGATGGTGATGGGATGATGGGGGGAGCGCTGGGATGGGGCTGGGGTGACTGGGGGAGTTCTGAATTGGGCTGGGATGACTGGGAGGGTTGGAATCCCTACGGCTCCACATCCTGAACGTGCTGAAGGTGGGAGCCCCTTGGGAGCCAGGGTGGATTGGGCAGGGAATGCCAGGTGGTTCTGAGGGAATCCTGAGTGGTTCTGAGGGAATCCCGGGCTCAGGGTGCCCTGTCCCGGGTGGCCCCAAGGAAATCCTGGGTAGTTCTGAGGGAATCCCAAATCCCAGGTGGTTCTGAGGGAATCCCATGCTCAGGCTGCTGGTAATGCCAGGTGGCTCCAAGGGAATCCCAGGCTCAGGGTGCCATGTCCCGGGTGGCCCTAAGGGAATCCCAGGTGGTTCCAAGGGAATCCCAGGTGGCCCCAAGGGAATCCCAGGTGGCTCCGAGGTAATCCCAGGTTGGTTCCAAGGGAACCCTGGGCTCAGGGTGCCCTGTCCAGGGTGGCCCCAAGGGAATCCCGGGTGGGTCCAAGGGAATCCCAGGTGGTTCCGAGGGAATCCCAGGTGGTTCCGAGGGAATCCCAGGTGGCTCCAAGGGAACCCTGGGCTCAGGGTGCCCTGTCCCGGGTGGTTCCATGGGAATCCCGGGTGGTTCCGAGGGAATCCCAGGTGGCTCCAAGGGAACCCCGGGCTCAGGGCGCCGTGTTCCCGCAGAAGCTGGAGGACCAGGAGCGCCGGGCCCTGCACCAGATCGAGCAGCTGCAGCGGGAGCAGCGGCACCTGCAGCGGCAGCTGGAGAAGCTGGGCATGGAGCGGGTCAGGATCGACAGCATCGGCTCCAGCCTCTCCTCCGAGCGCTCCGACTCGGACCAAGGTGAGAGCCGGCGCCGGGGCGCGGCCGCGGGGAGGCCCGGCCCCGCCGGAGCCCCAACCCTTCCCGTTCCCCCGGCAGAAGAGATGGACGTGGACGTGGAGAGCACGGACGACCTCCCGGCCGAGCTGGACTGGAGCAGCAGCAGCCCCAGCGACTCGGACGAGCGCGGCAGCCTGCAGAGCCTGGGCAGCGACGAGGGCTACTCCAGCTCCGGCGGCGCCAGGGCCAGGCTGCCCGGCAGCCGCAAGCTTCCCGCCGGGATTTAGGGAGCTCTTCCCGGCTCCGTGCCCTCGGCGTCCCGTTAGCCAGCACAGCGACCCCGCCAGCATTCCCTGCACGGAACCCCCCCGGCCCGGCTGCTCCCGGGGCTCCGTTTGCACCTCCGGCCTCTCTGCTCCGCCCGGGAATGTTCTGGCAGCGACAGCGACCTCAGGAGCCTTCCCCGGGCTCTCTGCCCGGTGTTGCCCATCTCCCGACGCTCCCGACGCTCAGGAGGTTTTTTGGGAGCGGACCCGAGGAGGAGCCGGTGCTTTGTGGGGTTTCCATCCGCGGAGCCTTTCGGGCGCAGGGATCGGCCTCAGTCGGGGCTCCTTCCCCCGACTCTAAATCTTCAGGGACGCCGTGCCAGCCCCGCCGCGGTCCCGGAGCATTCCTGCCTGGGGGCAGGCTCGGGGCCGTGCCCACCCCTGGGGTCGAGGTGCCCCTCCTGGAATGTGGCACGGCCTTGCAGGCTCCTGCAATTCCCTTCCCGCACTCTCGGGGACTTTTTTCTACCTCGGAGGGAGCCCAGGGCCTCTCTCCACCCCTTCAGCACAAAGGTGATGCCTCTGCTCAGCAATAACCCCGCGGGATTCCCCGGCTCCATCCGCCCGGGATTGCTCCAGGCTCGTGGAAGGTTCCAGAAGCCACCACAGGGAGGGCAGGGGCTTCCCAGCCGTGGTGTGGATTCCTTTCCCAGTGCGCTGGAGGGATCATTCCCACCCCTTCCTGCTCTTGGAGATGCTCTGGGAATGTTGGCTCTGTGTGCAGAGCTCTGCTTCCAGCACCTTCCTTTTCCCCTCAGGCTGGTCCAGGGCTTTTCCAGACCCTGCTGAGAAGTCTGGGGAGCCCTCCCGGGGCTGGGATGGATCCCTCCCGGGGCTGGGATGGATCCCTCCCGGGGCTGGATCCCTCCCGGGCTGGGATGGAGCCCTCCCGGGCTGGGATGGGTCCTTCCCGGGGCTGGGATGGAGCCCTCCCGGGCTGGGCTGGAGCCCTCCCGGTTTGGGATGGAGCCCGGGCTGGGCTGGAGCCCTCCCAGGTTGGGATGGAGCCCTTCCGGGGTGGGATGGATCCCTCCCGGTTTGGGATGGAGCCCTCCCAGGGCTGGAGCCCTCCCGGGCTGGGATGGAGCCCGAGCCTCTGCCGGTGCCTCTCAGGAAATGCAGGTGCTGAAAGGCTTCAGATGCTCCGTGGAGTGCGAGGGGATGGATGAGCAGCAGGAGACTCCAGTGCTTTTTCCTTTCCTTTGTCCTTTCCCTTCCTTTTTTCTTACCCCCCCCCTTTTTTTTTTTTTTTGCCTTTTCATTTCCTCTTTACCCCTTTCCTCTTTTCTTTTTTCCCTTTTTTCCTTCTCCTCCTTCCCTTCTTTTCTCCTTTTCTGTACCCCTTTCCCCCTTTCTCATTTTCCCCCTTTCCTTTTTGCCACCCCAGTCCCATTCCTGGCTCACATGGGGACGTGGGAATCCACCCACAGGCCCCACAAATTGCCCAAATCCCCCAGGTTTTGGCTCTTGTTTTCCATGTGCTGGCTCATAAGAGAAAAAAAAAAAAAAAAAACCAAACCCAAACCACAAGGAATTTTCCTTTAAAGCTGCTGGAACTTTCCACCCTCTGGCATTGTCACAGACCCTGGGCACCTGAGCTCAACCCCCTGCACCGCCAAAAAGAGGGAAAAAAAGGCAAAAAGATGGAAAACACAGAGAAAAAGAGGAATACCAGCCCCTGGGGGCCGAGGCTCAGGTGGCTTTTGCCTTCACCTGGGGAATCCCAGCCCTGGGCAGGCCCTTCCAGAGGTACAAAACGTTGATTTTTAGTTGCTTTTGGACATTCTGAAGGTTTGGCCTCAGCACAAACGAGGGCTTTTGGCAGGTTTGTGCCTTTCTGAGTCTCCAATGCCTTTTTTTCCCCCTTTTTTCCCCTGCTCCTGGCCCAGCCTGCCCCTTCCCAGCCCTTTGCACTGTCGGGCTGTGCTCCGGGAACCCCAAAATTCTGCACTAACCCGGAACCCCCGGGTGCCCAGAGGTGGTGCCAGCCTTTTCCTGGAATTCACTGATCCACCAGCATTCCTATGAAACAAGCTGCAGGAAGGACTTTTTTATAGGTTGTGACAAAAAAAAAAACAAAAAACCCAGGGATGGGGGGAGTGGGATGGGGGCACGGACGGGTGGCAACCAAACCCACCCAATTTTGGGGCTGTTTTTCCTTTCTTTTTCCTTTTGGGAGGCAGATCCCCAAGCAGCAGCTCCCGGGAAGCACCAAAATGTTCTTTTCATCCTTCATTTCTCCAGCGGAGCCGTTCTCCACTCAAGCTTTCCTTCGTTGTTTTTGGGGACACCTCTTTTTTGTGCTTTTCCAGTCCTTTTTTTTGGTTGTTTTTCAGTTCTTTTTTGCTTCCCAAGCAGTGGCTCCAGCCCAGCCTGGCTCCCCTGGGCAGCTGGGAGTGGGCACAGCTGGAAATATCCAAATTTCCCACTGCAGAGCTGAACCCTGTGTCAAGCCAATAGAATGGTGTTTTTTTTTTTTTTTTCCTTTTTTTTTCCTTTTTTTTTTTACTTTTTTTTTCCTGTTTTTGTTTTTTGTTTTGTTTGTTTTTTGTTTTTTTTTTTTTTTAAGGAATTCCGTGTTTTAGGAGATCTTTGCTGTGTCCATGGATATTTCTGTCTTGTTTGATTGTTAGGAAATAAATTATTTCGTTACGAAAGAGCCGCGATTGCTGCGGGAGGGGAGGGGACGCTGAGGGCGGAGGTGGCAGAAGGACGGGGGTGGCACCGGGGTGGGGACAAGGACAGGGTGGGAGGGTGGCACGGGGGGGGACAGAGGGACACGGGGCCACCTGGGAGCCATCGCGGTGCCTCACCTGGGGCAGGTGCCCCGCCCGTGGGGCCACACCTGCCCCGAGGGCTCTCGAGTGACAAGTGGGGTCACGGTGGTGGCCGGGGAGGGACCTGCCGGGAAGGGACAGCGGGGAGGGGACAGGGGCACAGTCAGGGGTGGCACAAGGCTGGGGGATGGGCAGGACAGGGTGGATTGGGGACTTTGGGGGACAGGGGGGACTTGGAGGACATGATGGACATGGGGGACAGAAGGGACATGAAGGACGTGGGGGACACGGGGGACAGGGGTACATGGGGGGCACGGGGGACATTGGGGACACGCGAACAAGGGTTTGGAGCCATGGGGACATTGGGGATTTTGGGGGGACACAGGGAGACATGAAGGGAAGCTGGGGGGGTTGGAGGGTGACAGGAGGGACACGGGGGGATATTGGGGTGTGGGACAAAGGTGGTGGCACAAAGGGGACACGGGAACGTGGGGACACGGCAGAGGGGAGGGGGATGGTGACGTGCCAGGGGGGACATGAGGGCATTTGGGGACATGGGGGGGAGTGTAGGGGGACAAGGGGGTGTGGGAACAGGGGACCCCAACAGGGAACCCAGGGACAGCAATGGGGACACGGGGACATTGCCAGGGGTCCCTGCTGGGGACATGGGGCCCTGGAGTGGGGACACGGGCGTGGGGCCAGCAGCAGAGTGGCAGGGCGGGGGTGGCAGGTCCGCAGCGTCCCCGCGGCTGTGGCACACCTGTCCCCGTGAGCTGGCGCGGTGCCACATCCCGCCTGCCCTGCGGGGTTTAAGAGGCCGCGGGCTCGGCCGTGCCAGCGCTGTCCCCTCCTGTCCCCGCCATGGCCCTGGCGCTGCCGCTGCTCCTCGCCCTGCTCGGGACCACCCCAGGTAGGGCCGTGCCCCCCACACCTGGGGCAGCCCGGAGCACCCCCAGAGCCGGGCACCCCCAAAGCTGGCTGTCCCCAGAGCTGGCTGTCCCCAAACCTGGGTGTCCCCAAAGCCAGGTGTCCCCAAACCTGGGTGTCCCCAAATCTGGGTGTCCCCCTCAAGGACCCCGTGCACAGACTTCTGACAAGGGGGGAAGGGGGCCCTTGGGGGGGGTCTGGGACCCGTCTTGGGGTACGGGGGTGTCCCTGGGGGGGTCTCTTCCACCCGGGTCCCCCCGTGAGGGCAGGAGTGGGGTTTGGGGGTGCTGTGTGGTTAGGGGGGGTCACGGTGCCAGGGCCCCCCGGGATGGGGTGTTGGGGGGGGTGCATTGAGGGGGTCCCCCAATCCCTGGTGTCCCCAAGAGGGCTGGTTTTGGGGGAGGGGGGGGTGACTCCAGGGGGGTGTCCTGGGGGGGTCCTGGATTGCCAGGTGCCCCTGGCCGGGTGCTGACAGTGGCCACAGGTCTGGGGGCGCCGGGGGGGGGCTGTGGGGTGCCCCCCTCTGCCTGGTGCCAGGACTGGGTGACGGCGCTGCGCTGCGGGGCCCTGGGGCGCTGCCCCCACCTCACCCAGGGACCCCCCGAAGTGGTGAGAGACCCCTCCGTGTCCCCATCACCCCTCTAATGTCCCTCCACCCTTCCCTCCGTCCCTGTGCCCCCTGTGTGCCCCCAGAACCCCACAGGGGTCCCAGCACTCCCACCGTGGTGCCACACCAAGTCCAGACGCGTCCCCCTTGGTCCCCATGTCCCCATTCCCCCCTGTCCTCATGTCCCCATTCCCCCATGTCCTCATGTCCTCATGTCCCCCACGCCCCCACATCCCCATGTCCCCATTCCCCCATGTCCCACTTCCCCCATGTCCTCATGTCCCCCATGTCCCCATTCCCCCACGTCCCCATGTCCCACCTCCTCATGCTCCCCACGTCCCTGTCCTCCTCTGTGGCCATTCCCCAATGTCCCAGACCCCTGTGTCCCCATGTCCCCCTGTCCTCTCCTGCAGGACACCTGTGCCATGTGCCAGCACTTTGTGGACTTCCTCCGCCAAATCTCCAACCAAACCGCCGTGGAGGTGACACTGGGGGTGGGGGACAGGTGGCACTGGGGGTGTCACCGTGGGGGCCACAGGCACAGGTGCCACTGGGTATCACGGTGGATGCCAGCAAGTGCCACTGGGCACAGGGAGGTGCCACTGGGAGTGCCACTGTCGCTGAGGAGGTGGTGGCTGCTGCTGAGGGTGCCAGGTCACAGATGCCACCATGGTGCTGTGTCACTGCGGGTGCTGGGACGGCGGGTGAGGTGGTGGCAGGTGCCAGTGGGTGCCACTGTGGTGAGGGGACAGGGCAGATGCCATCGTGTGTGCCATGGCCACAGGTGCCCACGGGCACCAGTGGTGACAGGTGTGGCTGGGGTGTGGTGGTGGTGAGTATGGCAGTGGTGGCTGTCACTGTGGGTGTCACTGTGGGTGTCACTGTCACTGTCACTGTCGGTGCCCTGGTGCAGGAGGTGCTGGAGCACGTGGTGGGGTTGGTGTGCCCACATCTCCCTTTGGTGGAGATCCCGTGCCAGCAGCTGGTAAAGTGGCTTGTCCATCAACTCCTCCGGGACCTCCAGCACCTCGTGAGTGGCAGTGGGGCACACGGGAGGGGCCTTGGGGACACTGCGGCCCCCAGGGACATGGGGGACAGCGGGCACAGCAGGGCATGCAGGGGCACCCCGGGGGCTTGGGGACAGCTGTGTCACGCTGTGCTGGCCCGCAGAAGCCCCACGAGGTCTGTGCCAAGCTGCAGCTGTGTCCTGCAGAGCCCGGCGCCGCGCTGGCCCTGCCCGACCTGGAGGTGCCCGGCAGCCACCTGCAGGTACGGGGACACGGGGACAGCCGGGGTGGGTGGCAGGGGGACACAGCCACACAGAGTCCCCAGCACAGCTGCAGTGTCCCCTCTGCCCCTGCAGTGTCCCCGCACTGCCAGCAGTGTCCCAGCACTGGTCGCAGTGTGCCAGCAGCAGGTGCAGTGTCCCCTCTCCACTGCAGTGTCCCCTCTCTGCTGCAGCGTCCCCAGCACCACTACAGTGTCCCCTCTGCCCTGCAGTGTCCCCTCTCTGCTGCAGTGTCCCCAGCACCGCTGCAGTGTCCCCAGCACCACTGCAGTGTCCCCTCTGGCTGCAGTGTCCCTGCCCTGGCTGCAGTGTCCCCTGTCCCCCGCAGGGCTCCGGGCTGTCCCCGCAGGCGCTGCCGCTGCCGCTGCCGCTGTGCTGGCTGTGCCGCTCGCTGGTGGCGCGGGCCGAGGCCGCTGTCCCCGTGGGCTCGGTGGCCGCGGCGGTGGCCGGGCTGTGCCGGGCGCTGCCGCTGCCGGTGGCCGGGGCGTGCCAGTGCCTGGCCGAGCGCTACGCGGCCCTGGCGCTCGAGCGGCTGCTGGGCCGCCTGGGGCCGCGCCTGCTCTGCCGCCTGCTCCTCGCCTGCCGCAGCGGGGACAGCGGGGACAGCGGGGACAGCGAGCACGCGGGGACGCTGCCACCGCCCTGGCTGCTGGAGACCATCGTGGTGCGGCTGGCGGACTGTGTCAGGGAGGAGGTGAGGGGGGGACACGGAGAGGACGGCCGGGGGGATGGTCCCCAGAGGGTGACAGGGCACGCCAGGGTCACACAACAATGAGGGGACACGTCCAGGAGTGTCACAGCCCCGAGGACACACCACTGAGCGTCGAGGTCCCCGGGAGCCACGCCAGGGACACAAATGTTGGTGCAGCCCCAAAGGGACACATCCTGGGTGTCACAGTCCTTGGGGACACATCATGGGCTGTCACAGTCCTGTCAGTGAGATCCCCAGTCAGTGCCACCCTCCCTCCAGTGCCAGAGCCACAGCCTGGGGAGGGGGCTTGGGGGGGTCCTGGGGGTGCCCCCACCCTTGGGGGAGCCCCTCATGCCTGTGTCCCCCCCCAGGACCCCAAAGGTGCCGCTGTCCCTGCGCTGTCCCTGTCCCTGGGCCCCTGTGCCCTGGGCCCCATCTTCTGGTGCTCGGGCCCGGAGGCCGCGCGGCGCTGCCAGGTGAGTGGGGACACAGGGGACACGGGGGACAGGGGGGCTGTCACCCCCTGCACCCCAGCTGACCCCTGGGCCCCTTGCAGGCCCTGCAGCACTGCCGGGAGCACGTCTGGCTGTAGGGGGGCACCAGGACCCCCCAGCTTTCCCCAATAAAGCTTGGATGCAGCTCTGCCTCAGCCTTTGGGGGTTTTGGGGCTCAGTGGGGGCTGGGGGCTCACGGGGTGCTGGGAGGGAAGCAGCAGAAACCACAAACCCGCAAAACCCAAAGAAAAGAGGTGAAAATGAGCTACAAAAATATCAGGTGGCATTTACTGGGACACACACACCTGCAGGGGGACTGAGGGTGTCCCCAGGTGGGCATCAGGTGTCCCTGCGAGTCTCTGGGTGACCACGGGGGAGCTTGGGCTGCTCCTAAAGGGGTCTAAGGGCACCCCTAGGGGGGTGGGGATACCCCCGAGGGGGAGCTGGGGGTGTCCCCAGGGGGTTTTCTGGGTGTCCCCAAGGCTCTCAGGCGCCTTGTTGGTTCGTCTCATCCTCCTCGCGTCGCTTCCAGATCTGCAGGAGAGCAGGAGGCGGTTGGGGGGGGCACAGGAGATGTTTGGGGGTGTCAGGGGAAATTCAGGGGGTGTCACAGGACATCCTGGGGGTACCCCCTGTCCCCCCTCACCTGGATGTAGGCCTCGGACAGGGTGATCATCTGGGGCAGGATGTCGGTCACCTGCAGGTCCTGCAGCTCGTACCACTTCCCTGTGCCCTGCCAGGACCCGGGAGGGGTCAGGGTGACTCAGGGGGGTCCCCGTGGTCCCCCCGAGCCCCCCGGGGAGGGGACACTCACGTGGTGCAGGACGTGGATGCGGTAGGAGCCCTCCGAGGGCTTCCCGTCGTGCACGATGTTGGCGATGAGGTCGTAGGTGGTGTGGGAGTGCGCGGCCTGCACCTCCTCCGACAGGTACTCCCGCAGGTCCACGTTCCTGGGAGCCCACAGCACCCTCAGACAGCCCCACGGGGCTCCTGTCCCTCCTGGGTGCTGCAATCCCCCCAGCTGCCCACCCTCAGACAGCCCCACGGGGCTCCTGCCCCTCCTGGGTGCTGCAATCCCCCCCAGCTGCCCACCCACAGCACCCTCAGACAGCCCCACGGGGCTCCTGTCCCTCCTGGGTGCTGCAATCCCCCCAGCTGCCCACCCACAGCACCCTCAGACAGCCCCACGGGGCTCCTGCCCCTCCTGGACACTGCAATCCCCCCAGCTGCCCACCACACTCCCTCACGTATCTACATCCCCATCCCAGGTGTCACGAACTCCACGACATCCCCAGGTGCTTTCAAATCCCTTTTTGATGCCTAAAAACCACTCAAAGCCCACCCAGATGCCCACATACCACCCTAGACACCTTCAAACCCTGGACACTTCTACTCCCCTGGCTCAGGTGCTTCCAAAGCCCCTCTAGACGTCTCAGACATTTACACCCCGTCCAGATGCCTTCAACCCTTCCCCAGATACCCCCAATCTCCTCTTAGATGCTTTTAACCCTCTCCACAAGCTCCCAGCTCCCCAAAGCAGGGGGCACAGAAAGGATTCCCCGGGCACATACAGGGGGGCTGTGCCTGCTGGGGGGTCCCTGAGCTCCCCCAGCAGCCACCCTGTCCCTGCTTGTCCCCACAGCCCTGGGTGTCCCAGGCTCACGTGATGGGGAAGTTGACGATGGTGGGGTTCTTCTCCACGAAGAAGTTGTTCTTGGTGAAGCGCTTGATGCAGAAGATGAGGTAGGGGGGCAGGCGTGTGAGCTGGAAGCGCTTCAGGAAGTTCTCCTTGTAGGTCTTGTACTCCTTCTCGGTGCTGCCGTTGAACTTGGCCAGGATGCTGAACAGGGGCACCTGGGGGATGATGAGCTGCTCCTTCTCGTCCTTGTAGAGCGGCGCCGTGGGCAGGTCCAGGGTCAGGTACAGGAAGGTGGACTCCACCATGCGCTCCTGGTACTCGCTGTTCTGCAGCAGCTGCGCCTTCTCCTCCGCGGGCTGCGGGCACCCGTGGGGCACACGGCAGCCCCGTGGGGCACGTCAGCCCCGTGGGGCACACACCAGCCCCGTGGGGCACACACCAGCCCTGCTGGACCCCACATTCCCACTGGACACAGCAGCCCTGCTGGATCCATCACACCCCAACCAGACCCAACACTCCCCATTGGACCCAGCACCCGCCAATGGATCCAACATCCCACATTGGACCCAACACCCCCCACTGGATCCATCACCCCACTGGATCAATCACCCCACTGACCCTAACACCACCCCATACGACCCTGCTGCCCCCACTAGACCCTAACACCCCTGTGTTGTACCCAAAGGCCCCCCACCACACACCCCCATCCCTCATTTAACCCCATCACACTCCTCATTTGACCCAATCCCCTGTCAGAACCCCAACACCCCCATGTAACCCCAACACCCCTTTTTCTGACCCTGCCATTCCCACTGCACCCCAACTCCCCCAATTCCCCAACTCCCCCTGCCAAAATCCCGTTGGACTCCGGTACCCCACACTGCACCCCAACACCCATCACTGCCCCCCATACCCTGACACCCCCCACTGCACCCCAACACCCCCCATTCCCCCACCAAGTCCCACCAGGTCAGGGTGTGGCAGTTTCTTGGTGAAGATGCGCATGGAGCCCTGGAACACGTCGGTGACGATGGCTGGGGGGACAAAGTGGGGCTCAGTGGGTGGACAGCAGCACACAAAGGCCCCCCCAGAACCTCCCCTCACTCACTCTTCTTCTTCCTCTTGGTGCCGCCCAGCGCGGCGTGCAGCGCGTTCAGGAACCAGGACAGGAACTCCACCCCATCCCCTGCAACGGCAGAGCTGGAGCTGAGCCTGCATCCTGCTCTGCCCCTGCATGCAGAGACCCCAGACCCTGCACCCCCAGACCCTGCACCCTGAATCCACAGCCCCCAGACCCAGCCCTGCACCCCCAACCCAGCCCTGCACCCCTGAATCCACAGCCCACAGACCCAGCCCTGCACCCCCAAATCCAAAGCCCCCATACTCAACCCTGCCTCCCCAACCCAGCCCTGCACCCCCAAATCCAAAGGCCCCAAGATCCAGCTTTTCCCCTCAAACCCAGCACTGCCCCCCAAACCCAGCCCTGCACCCCCAAACCCAGAGCCTCCCAAGCCCAGCTCTTCCCCTCAAACCCAGCTTTGCCCCCCAACCCTGCACCCCCAAAACCCACCCTGCTTGGTGATCTGGAAGTTCTTCTTGCTGCACAGCACCACTGCCTGCAGCATCTCGTGGGGGGACACGTGTGCCTTGAAGTTCCTGGGGTTCCAGAGCTTCCTCATGAGCTCCCCGAAGCGCTGCACCAGCAGGAACATGATGTCCCCGGGCGGGCGCTGGATGTGCCGGTAGTTCTCCTCCTCCAGGAAGTAATTCCTCAGGGGAGGCACGTTGGAGAGGGCCTGGGGACAGAGCAGGGGGGATTCAGCCCCGAGACCCCCATGGTGGGGGATCTGGGGGGCTTTGGGGCAGACCCTGCACTGCTGTGGGTCAGGAATCCCAGAAGAGTCTGAGCTGGAAAGGATCCAGAGGTGGGAACGATCCCTGCTGGCCCCACAGAGGAGTTTGGGGCAGACCCTGCACTGCTGTGGGCAGGGAATCTCAAGCAGTATGAAAGGGAAAGGATCCAGAGGTGGGGATGATCCCTGCTGGCCCCACAGAGGGGTTTGGGGATGGTTATGGGGGGCTTTCACCCTAAAAGGCCAGCTGCACCCCACAGGTGTAATGCCTGCAGAATGGAAGGTGGGATCCACCCTCAGGAGTGGGATTTTAGGAGGATTTCAGAGGAGATTCAGCCCAAAATGATCCCTCACGTACATATGCTGTGGAAAAGAGGTGGGACTCGTCCCCAAGACCCCCAGAGCAGGATTTGGGGAGGGTCTCAGCCCAGAATGAAGCCTGAACCCCCTCACAATGCACAGCCTATGAGAGGAAAGGTGTGATTCCTCCCTGTCAGACCCACAGTGCTGTTTTGGGGGGGTTTCACCCCAGAAGGAAGCCCCCACCCTGGTGTCACCTGCAGCACAGCGTTGGCATAGTCGTTGGCCTTGATGTTGTTGAGCCCCACGATGCCAGGCAGGTACGTGGTGCCATCGTAGGCCCGGGACAGCTTGGCCTGTTTGTCCAGGTGGGCGATGTGCTGGGCTGTGAAGGTGGGCTTCAGCACGTACTGTGGGGGGAGAGAGCCCTCAGAGCTGGGGACCCCAACCTGAACCCCCCAGAGCTGGGGACTCCAACCTGAACCCCTCAGATCTGGTGGTGATCCCCACCCAAACCCCTCAGATCTGGGCCAGACCCGATATCCCAAACCCCTCAGATCTGGGACAGACCCGATATCCCAAACCCCTCAGATCTGGTGGTGATCCCCACCCAAACCCCTCAGATCTGGGACAGACCCCGCCCCAAACCCCTCAGATCTGGGGCAGATCCCCACCCAAACCCCTCAGATCTGGGACAGACCCCGTCCCAAACCACTCAGATCTGGGACAGACCCCATCCCAAACCCCTCAGATCTGGTGGTGATCCCCACCCAAACCCCTCAGATTTGGGACAGACCCCATCCCAAACCCCTGAGGTGTGGACAGACTCCATCCCAAACCCCTCAGGTGTGACAGACCCCATCCCAAACCCCTCAGATCTGGGGCAGATCCCCACCCAAACCCTTCAGATTTGGGGCAGACCCCATCCCAAACCCCTGAGGTGTGGACAGACCCCATCTGAACCCCCTCAGATCTGGGACAGACCCCATCCCAAGCCCCTGAGGTGTGGGCAGCCCCCCCCAGCCCCAGCACCGTGATGTCCTCGAGGGAGGAGTCGATGATCTCGTAGTTGTCGGGCAGGCAGTAGAACTTGAGCGTGTGCAGGTTGAGGAACACGTGGTGGCTCAGCTGCACGCTGTGGATGTAGGCGTGCGACTTCAGCCCGCGGCCTGTGGGGGACACGGGCACCAGGGGTGGCACCGAGCACCGTGCCAGAGGCAGGGGGCACACGGAGGGTCCCCGTGCCCGCTGGAGGGTCCCTGAGCTGCCCCAGCAGCCACCCTGTCCCTGGTGTCCCCATGGTGGCCCTCCCCAGGCATCCTCTTTGTGCCCCTTGGCAGCAGCCTGTCCCTGGCTGTCCCCTGTCCCTGCATGTCCCCAGAGCCCTGGGTGTCCCCAGCAACACCACAGACCCCTTGTGCCCTGTCCCTGAGTGTCCCCTGTCCCTGCATGTCCCCAGAGCCCTGGGTGTCCCCAGCAACACCCCAGATACTTTGTGCCCCATCCCTGTCGCTGGGTGTCCCCAGCAACACCATCCCGACCCCCAGGTGTCCCCCACAGCAGCACTGGGGTGTCCCCAGCGGTGTCCCCCATCAGTCCTGGCTGTCCCCAGCAGGGTCCCCCATTGTCCTGGCTGTCCCCTGGGTGTCCCCCATCACTTCTGGCTGTCCCCCCTTGCTCTTGGCTGTTCCCAGTGTCCACCATCACTCCTGCTTGCCCCCTGGCTGTCCCCCATCACTCCTGCTTGTCCCCTGGGTGACCCCCATCTATCCTGGCTGTCCCCTGAGAGTCCCCCATCACTTCTGGCTGTCCCCCCTTGCTCTTGGCTGTTCCCAGTGTCCACCATCACTCCTGCTTGCCCCCTGGCTGTCCCCCATCACTCCTGCCTGTCCCCTGGCTGTCCCCCATCACTCCTGCCTGTCCCTTGGGTGAACCCCATCTGTCCTGGCTGTCTCCTGAGAGTCCCCCATCACTTCTGGCTGTCCCCCCTTGCTCTTGGCTGTTCCCAGTGGTGTCCCCCATCACTCCTGCTTGTCCCCTGGCTGTCCCCCATCACTCCTGCCTGTCCCCTGGGTGACCCCCATCTGTCCTGGCTGTCTCCTGAGAGTCCCCCATCACTTCTGGCTGTCCCCCCTTGCTCTTGGCTGTTCCCAGTGGTGTCCCCCATCACTCTAGCCTGTCCAGGGGGGGTCTCACCCTGGAAGTACTTCCCGCAGACCAGGCAGGCGTAGACGTTGATGTGGGACAGGGAGATGGAGCAGAGCTTCTCAAAGTCAAAGTCCAGGACACTCCTGGGGGGAGAGCGGTGTCACGGGGCTGGGGGGCAGCGGGGGGGACCCCCAGGGACAGGGGCACCCCGAAGCAGCCCCGTCACCCACTTGTTGATGGTGTCCAGGTAGGGGCAGTGCCGGCTGCGCTGGTCCTCGGGGTCGAAGCGCCCGTAGCGCACTGCGGGGGAGGGAGGGTGTGAAAAGGGGGGCACAAGGACCCCAAAAACACGAGGATGATCCCATCCAGCCCCCCCCCCCTGTGACAGCTCCCCGGGGCTGAGCCCCAGCTGCTCCCAGTGCCTCCAAACCCTGCCCAGAGCCGAGCTCAGGACCCCAGGAGCAGTGACGCTGGTGACCCCCCGGTCCCAGAACCCCCCCAGACACCCCAGTGTCATTTTAGAGTTCCCCCAGACACTCCGTGTCCCCTCACACCCCTTGTCCCCACACCTTGCTCGCCATCGGCGTCGCGGCGGCTGCGGGAGGAGGCGCGGGCGGCGGAGGCCCCGCGGGGCTCCCGGGGCTCCCGGGGGTCGCGGTCCCGCCTCCCGCGGCTCGACATGGCGCCGGTTCGGGCGATCTGCGCATGCGCCACGCGAGGGGCAAATCGGTCTGCGTTACTGTGCGCATGCGCGGCCGCCGCTGAGTGAAAAGGTGCTACCGCGCCTGCGCGCTGCGGCGCTCCCTGCCGGCGCGCGGCGGCACCGGGGCTCTTAAAGGCGCCGCGCCCCCGGTACCGACCGCGGCCGCCGGTACCGGGATGGAGGCGGCGGCCACAACGGCGGCTCCCGGCTGGCGCTGCCGGCCGGGGGGACGGCTGGACATGAGCCACGGCTTCGTGCGGCACATCCGCCGCAACCAGCTCGCCAGGTACCGGCACGGGCCCGGCCCCGCCGGGACCCTCCTCCCCGGGCCGGTTTGGCCCCGGTGCTCCCCTCACCCCGTAACGCCGCTGTTTTCCCCGTGCCCAGGGACGCGTACGACCGCGCGGTGCGGCAGGCGCGGGGCCGAGCGCGGACGCGGCTGATCCCGGGCCCGGCGCGGCCCCGGCGGCCCGACCAGCAGGTGTACCGACCGCACCGGGGCGGCGGTGAGCGGGAACGGGGGGGAACCGGGGGGATCAGCAGGGGAGGACAGGGAGAGTGCCCTGGGGGGGTCCCTGGGGACAGTGGGGGTGACATGGAGAAGGTCCGTGGGGCAGTGGGGGCACCCCGGGGACAGTGGGGTGCCCCCTGGGTGGGCTCCTGGGGCAGTGGGCTCCCCCCTGGGTGCGCTCCTGGGGCAGTGGGCTCCCCCCTGGGTGCGCTCCTGGGGCAGTGGGCTCCCCCCTGGGTGCGCTCCTGGGGCAGTGGGCTCCCCCCTGGGTGCGCTCCTGGGGCAGTGGGCTCCCCCCTGGGTGCGCTCCTGGGGCAGTGGGCTCCCCCCTGGGTGCGCTCCTGGGGCAGTGGGCTCCCCCCTGGGTGCGCTCCTGGGGCAGTGGGCTCCCCCCTGGGTGCGCTCCTGGGGCAGTGGGCTCCCCCCTGGGTGCGCTCCTGGGGCAGTGGGCTCCCCCCTGGGTGCGCTCCTGGGGCAGTGGGCTCCCCCCTGGGTGCGCTCCTGGGGCAGTGGGCTCCCCCCTGGGTGCGCTCCTGGGGCAGTGGGCTCCCCCCTGGGTGCGCTCCTGGGGCAGTGGGCTCCCCCCTGGGTGCGCTCCTGGGGCAGTGGGCTCCCCCCTGGGTGCGCTCCTGGGGCAGTGGGCTCCCCCCTGGGTGCGCTCCTGGGGCAGTGGGCTCCCCCCTGGGTGCGCTCCTGGGGCAGTGGGCTCCCCCCTGGGTGCGCTCCTGGGGCAGTGGGCTCCCCCCTGGGTGCGCTCCTGGGGCAGTGGGCTCCCCCCTGGGTGCGCTCCTGGGGCAGTGGGCTCCCCCCTGGGTGCGCTCCTGGGGCAGTGGGCTCCCCCCTGGGTGCGCTCCTGGGGCAGTGGGCTCCCCCCTGGGTGCGCTCCTGGGGCAGTGGGCTCCCCCCTGGGTGCGCTCCTGGGGCAGTGGGCTCCCCCCTGGGTGCGCTCCTGGGGCAGTGGGCTCCCCCCTGGGTGCGCTCCTGGGGCAGTGGGCTCCCCCCTGGGTGCGCTCCTGGGGCAGTGGGCTCCCCCCTGGGTGCGCTCCTGGGGCAGTGGGCTCCCCCCTGGGTGCGCTCCTGGGGCAGTGGGCTCCCCCCTGGGTGCGCTCCTGGGGCAGTGGGCTCCCCTGGGTGGGCTCCTGGGGCAGTGGACTCCCCTGGGTGGGCTCCTGGGGTGGTGGGCTCCCCCCGGGTGGGCTCCCCGGAGCCGCGGCGGGCAGGGCGGGTGACACGGCTGTCGCAGGGGGACAGCGCCGAGGAGGTGACACGCCGGGTGTGCGCCCGGAGCCCGCTGGAGCCGCCGCTGCGCCGGGCGCTGTGCCAGCGCGTGCAGGACGAGCTCAGCAAGCGCCGGGGCACCGGGTGACACCGCCACCGCCCCCGGACACGGCCACCCCCCTGCCACCGCCGCCATCCCCCCCCCCGGGGTCAATAAAGGTGCTGCGAGGCTCTGGTGTCTCTCACTGCTCGGGGAAACTGAGGCACGGCAGGGGGAGGGACGCAGCTCCTGGGTCCCCAGGTGTCACCATGTCCCCTCTCTGGAGTGCCCACCCCCTCCTCAGGTCCCCTCTGTGTCCCCCTCCTGCCCCCAGCCCAGGTTGGTGGCACCTGTGGCCAAGGCCAGGCGTGCCCAGGGTGGCCCCAGGGTCCCTGTGTTGTTGTGGGGTGTCCCCAGGGTGGCCTCTGGGGTTTATTTATTATTTCAGGGCCTTTTGTTGTTGTGGGGTCAGCCTGGGGATCCCCCCAGTGCCCTGGGTTTTATTTTATTTTAAAATACTGCTCTGTTTTTTATTATTATTAATTGTGGGGTCAGCCTGGGGATCCCCCCAGTGCTCTGGTTTTTATTTTATTTTAAAGTACTGCTCTGCATTTTATTTTTATTTATTGTGGGGTCACCCTGGAGATCACCCCAGTGCTCTGGTTTTTATTTTATTTTAAAGTACTGCTCTGCATTTTATTTTTATTAATTGTGGGGTCTCCCTGGAGGGTCTGGCACGCTTGTCATTGTAAGATCTTCCTGGAAATCATCCCGTTGCTTTGGGATTGTGGGATCTCCCAGGGCTGGTACCACTGCTCTGTTCTGGTGGGGTCTTCCCAAACAGCTCTTGGTGTTTATTTGTTTTAGGATCCCCTCAAAACAGATCCTGGTGTTTATTGATTATAGGGTCTTCCCAAAACTGATCCTGGTGTTTGTTTATTGTAGGGTCCACCCAAGAGTCCATCCTGTTGGTTTGTTATTGTGGGGTATCTCCATGTCAGATTCTGGATTCTCAGTTCTTGTAGGCTCTCCCCAAACCAGATCCTGGTGTTTATTTATTGTAGGATCTCCCCAAACCAGATCCTGGTGTTTATTTATTGTAGGATCTCCCCAAACCAGATCCTGGTGTTTATTTATTTATTGCAGGATCTCCCCAAACCAGATCCTGGTGTTTATTTATTTATTGCAGGATCTCCCCAAACCAGATCCTGGTGTTTATTTATTTATTGCAGGATCTCCCCAAACCAGATCCTGGTGTTTATTTATTTATTGTAGGGTCATCCCAAACCAGATCCTGGTGTTTATCTCCCCAGACCAGATCCTGGTGTTTATTTCTTGCAGGGTCTCCCCCCAGTCCATCCTGCTGGTTTGGGGTTCAGGGTGTCCCCAGAGAGCTCCTGCTGCTGCTGCTGGTGTTTCCCCCCAGGGGGTTTTTATTGTGGGGTCCCTTCAGAGCAGATTTTGGAGTTTGTTCCTCGTGGGGTCTCCTCGAGGACCGTCCCACTGTTGGTTGTTGTCCTTGCAGGGTGTCCCCAAGAGCCCTGGTGTTTATTTGTCACTTATTTGTCACCGTGGTCCCTCTGTCCTCGCGGGCTCCCTGCAGTGCTGGGGGGGTGCTCGGTGCCCCCCGCGGGGTGGGGACAGTGCTGGTGACAGTCCCGGGGGACGAGCGTGCCAGGGCCAGCGCCAGAGCCAGCCCCAGGATGAAGAGGAGGAGGAGGCCGAGGCCGAGGGCCACCAGCTGCCACCGGCGGTGTCCCCTGCGCTGGCGCCGCGTCACCGCGCGCGTGGTGCGGGTGAAGGCCTCGCTCTGCGGGGACAGGAGGGGACAGGGGACAGTGCCACGGGCTGCACAGGGGCTGGGGACACACCTGGGGACAGACAGACACCCCCCCAGAGCCTCTCCTCCCCAGGCTGGGTGTCCCCACGGTGTCCCCACAGTGTCCCCAGCCCTGGGTGTCCCCACAGTGTCCCCAGCTCCTGGGTGTCCCCTCTGTGTCCCCACAGTGTCCCCAGCCCTGGGTGTCCCCAGCCCCCAGACAGACACCCCCCCAGAGCCTCTCCTCCCCAGGCTGGGTGTCCCCATGGTGTCCCCACAGTGTCCCCAGCTCCCGGGTGTCCCCAGCCCTGGGTGTCCCCTCTGTGTCCCCAGCCCTCTGTGTCCCAACAGTGTCCCCAGCCCCTGTGTGTCCCCACAGTGTCCCCAGCCCTGGGTGTCCCCGCAGTGTCCCCCAGCACTCTGGGTCACCCCAAGGCTCTATGTCCCAGTAATTTGTCCCTCCTGGGGCTCTCCATGTCCCCCCCCAGGGCTCAATGTCCCTGAACTGTCACCCCAGCTGTCTGTCCTGTAGCAGGTCCTCCCTTTACACCCCTGCGGTGTCCCCTGGGCTCTGTGTCCCCAGGTTTACGTGTCCCCATAAAGCCCCACTCCCCCTCCCTGCGGTCCCTGTGTCCCCTGTGTCACTCCGTGTGTCCCTTTAGTGTCACACCCCATCCCCGGGCCCTGTGTCCCTTTAGTGCCACACCCTCCCCGGGCCCTGTGTCCCTTTAGTGCCACACCCCATCCCCTGGCCCTGTGTCCCTTTAGTGCCACACCCCATCCCCTGGCCCTGTGTCCCTTTAGTGCCACACCCCATCCCCAGGCCATGTGTGTCCCTTTAGTGTCACCCCATCCATGTGTGTCCCCAGGCCCCGCCCGGCTCTGCTCCAGGTGTCCCCGCAGTGCCACCCCCCGTGTCCCCGTGTCGCACCGCCTGTCGCAGGTCCTGGGCGCGGCTCTGCAGCTGCTCCAGGTGTCCCTCCCGCTCCAGCGCCTTGGCCACGTTCTGTCGCATCAGCTCCGCCACCTCCTCGGCCTCGCGCTGGCACCGCGCCAGCCCCGCCTGGGGACACGGGGGACAACGTGGGGACACCGTGGGGACACGGGGGGGAGGTGGCACCGGGGAATGTGGGGACACAAAACCACGGGGACCGGCCGGGCGGGGACATGGGGACAGCGGGGACCACCCTGGGGACAAAGCCTGACCGTGGGGACACGGGCACGGCAGGGACAATGGCACCGCGAGGGGGGCACACACGGAGCACGGGGACAGGAAACCGTGGGGACGAGGACACGGCGGGGACCGCGATGGGGACCGGGGGGGACACGAGCACGGCGGGGCCAGAGCGCGCACGGGGACACCGGGACCGCGGGACACGCAGCGACACTCGGGGACACTCGGGGACACGGAAAGTGCCGCTCGGGCCACCTCCCGCCACCCCCGGGACCGCGTCCCTCCCTTCGGCAGGGAGAGCCCGGGGGACGGACCGGCACCGGCACCGGCACCGGCACCGGCACCGGCACCGGGGGTCCCGAGCCCGGCGGCTCCCGTGGCTCCGAGCCCGCTCTGCCCCTCGCAAAGCGAAAGCGAAAGCGGCGCCAGCGGCGGCCGGGACTCACCATGGTCCCGGTACCGCGGGCCGGGGTCGCTGCCGGTGCCGCTGCCGGTACCGGTGCGCCCGTTCCTGTACCCGTCCCGCCTCGGGCCCCAGCGGCCGCCCCCGCCGGGAGGGACCGGGACCGCCCCCCGCCACCCTGGAGTGGCCACGGTCCGGGACACCCCGGCCACACCAGGACAGGGCTCCTCAGGACCCCCCAGTGCCCCCTGCCCTGCTGCCGGACCCCTGTCCCCATGTC
>NW_024506332.1:3153269-3165703 GCF_017590055.1 Onychostruthus taczanowskii | reverse complement strand
ATGTCCCCCTATCCCCCTGTCCCTGCAGCCCCCCCTGTCCCCAAGACACCCAGACTCGTGTCCTTGGCACTGCCCTGTCCCCCAGGAAAGGGACCCCACAGATGTCAGTGTCCCCAACTCCCAGGGGACCCCCCGTGTCCGGGTCCCTGGGGACCCCCCAATGTCCCTGTCCCTGCCCCTCCCCTTCTCCCCTCCCCGCAGTCTCCGAGGGTGGCAGTGCCACCACAATGTCCTTTGTCCCTCGGTGCCTGGCACGGCCCCCGGCGCCCTGGCACGGCCCCCACCCCCCCATGCATCCCCTCACGCCAGTGTCCCCACACGTGTCCCCCTCGTGACCCCACGTGAGTGTCCCCACATCCCTGGGGCCTGTCCCCACCGTGTCCCCCCATATTCCTATGTCCCTATGCCTGTCCCCTCCATGTCCCCATGCCTGTGTCCCCCCATGTCCCCATGCCCATCTCACCATCTGTGTCCCCCATGTCCCCCTGTGTCCCCCACACACACACAGACAGGTCCCTTGGCTCTCCCCCATCTGTATTTGTGCCCTGGGGTGGCCGTGTCCCCGTGGGGACAGTGGCTCTAGGTGGGGATGGTGCCGGTGGCCAGGAGGATGATGAGGATGAGGACGATGACGCCCACGAGGCCGAGGATGACGAGCAGCTTCACGTTCTTCCACCAGTAGCGCCGGGCCATCTTCTGGGACGTGGTGCGGAAGTGCTCCGACTGCAGGGACAGTGCTCAGGGGCCTGGGGGACACCCCGGGGACAGGCTGACACCCTGGGGACAGCCCTGACACCCCGGGGACACCCATGCCACACTAGGGACAGCCCTGACACCATGGGGGCTGCCCTGACACCCCAGGGACAGCCCTGACACCCTGGGGACAGCCCTGACACCCCGGGGACAGGCTGATACCATGGGGACAGCCCTGACACCCCGGGGACACCCATGCCACACTAGGGACAGCACACTGCCACCCCAGGGACAGCCCTGACACCATGGGGGCTGCCCTGACACCCCAGGGACACCCATGCCATACTGGGGACAGCACATTGCCGCCCTGGGGACAATCCTGCCCACCCTGGGGACCCTCTGCTGCCACTCTGGGGACACCCACTGCAGCCCTGGGGACCCCACAGACACCCTAGGGACACCCCCCAGGGTCCACGCCATCCCACTGGGCGCCCTGGGTGTCCCCGTTCTCCCTTGGGGACCTTGTGTCCCCTGACCTGGGCACCCAGTGCCACCTCAGGAGCTCTGAACCACCTTGGGGGCTTTGGGACCACCACAGAGACACCGTGCCACCTCAGGGACCGTGGGTCACCTCAGGGAGCTGTGTGCCCACCCTGGTGACCCCCTGCCCGCCCTGGTGACCCTGTGCCCACCCTGGTGACCTTATGACCACCCTGGTGACCCCATGCCCACCCTGGTGACCCTGTGCCCACCCTGGTGACCTCATGCCCATGCTGGTGACATCGTGCCCACCCTGGTGACCTCGTGCCCATACTGGTGACCTCATGCCCACCCTGGTGACCCTGTGCCCACCCTGGTGACCTCATGCCAAATGTGGGTACCCTGTGCCCACCCTGGTGACCCCGTACCCGATGCGGGTACCCCGTGCCCCCTCTGTGCCCCCTCTCATGCCCCCTGTGCCCCCTCACCGTGGCCTCCAGGTCCTGGCTCTTGCTGTGCAGCTGCTCCAGGTTCTCCCCCCGGGCCAGGATCCTCTCCACGTTCTGGCTCATGATGGTGGTGACGCCCTGCACCTCCTGCTGCAGCGCCCGCACGCGCCCCGCGCCAGCCTCCAGCGCCGGGGACCCCCCCGGGACCCCCGCCTGCGGCACAGGGCAGGGTCAGGGACCCCCCCGGGACCCCCGCCTGCGGCACAGGGCAGGGTCAGGGACCCCCCCGGGACCCCCGCCTGCGGCACAGGGCAGGGTCAGGGACCCCCCCGGGACCCCCGCCTGCGGCACAGGGCAGGGTCAGGGACCCCCCCGGGACCCCCGCCTGCGGCACAGGGCAGGGTCAGGGACCCCCCCGGGACCCCCGCCTGCGGCACAGGGCAGGGTCAGGGACCCCCCCGGGACCCCCGCCTGCGGCACAGGGCAGGGTCAGGGACCCCCCCGGGACCCCCGCCTGCGGCACAGGGCAGGGTCAGGGACCCCCCCGGGACCCCCGCCTGCGGCACAGGGCAGGGTCAGGGACCCCCCCGGGACCCCCGCCTGCGGCACAGGGCAGGGTCAGGGACACTCCCGGGACCCCAGGTGGATCCCGGACACCCCCATGACCCCATGCCCACCCTGGTGACCCCATGCCCACCCTGGTGACCCCTGCCCGATGAGGGTACCTCACGCCCACCCTGGTGGCCCCGTGCCCCCATAAACACCCCACAGCACCCTACAGACACCCCATCAATGCCCGGGGCACCCCCCAAACACCCCAGGCACCCCAAAGGAACCCGCCAAGCCCCCCTTGGTGGGCACCCCAGCACCCCGTGGGTGCCCCGTGTACACCCCCCGAGTGCTCCCCATGGCCCGCAGACACCCCAAAGGTGCCCCCACAGGGCCCCCCGTGTGCACCCTGGGCACCTCCCCTGGCACCCCCGACCCCACATGAACCCCGAAACCCCAGAGACCCCCGAAGCACCCCGAGGGCGCCCCTCACCCTTTATGGACACCCCCTTGCACCCCACAGACACCGGGGATCACCCCGGCTGCTCCGCCTCCCACATCCCGGTGACCCCACACATCCCGGGGACCCCCGTACCCCCCTCCGGTGCCCGCCGGTGCCCCCCGTACCCGTTCCCCGGTGCCCCTCCCGTACCCCACCCGGTGCCCCCCGTGCTCCCCGGTGCCCCGGCCCCACCATGGTCCGTCCGGCCCCGCTCGGCTCCGCTCCCGCGGCGGCCCCGGACCCTCACGTGCGGCGGGGCGGGGCCGCGGCGATGGCGGCGGCGGCGGCGGCGGCGGGTGCGGAGCGGGGCGGGGGGCGCGGAAACCCCGGGGACCCCCAAGACCCCCGAGCCGTGACCGCTGACCCCTGACCCCCGGCAGGCCCGGCGCGGCGGCGGCGGCCGGAGCGGGAGGAGGCGGCGGAACCTCCCCCGAGCCCCACCGGGTCGCCCAAGTGCCCCGGTACCGGGCCCGGGCTGGCGCGGCGGCTGCTGGGCTTCGAGCTGCGGGACCTGACGCGATGGCAGCGCTTCGTGCGGCTGCTGCACCGGCCGCAGGACCCCGCCGCGCTCGGGGCTTTCCGCGCAGCCTTCGGTCAGCGGGGACGGGGCACCGGGGGGGCTCCGGGGAACCGGGGCTGGCACGGACCGGGAGGGACCGGGAGGTGCTTCAGGGAGACCGGGGGCACAGGGACACCGAGGGGCCGTGAGGGGCACCGGGACAGGGAGACCGCGCACGGGGGGACACCGGGGGACATCGGGGGACGGAGCGAGGAGGGGCTCGGGGAGACCGGGACTTTGCGTGGGCTCGGGGGCACCGGGACCTTGGGGGGCTCGGGGCTCGGGGCCGGGAGCCGGGGGTCCCCCATGCCGGTGGCCGGCGGCGTCCGGCCGTGACACGTCAGCACCGGAGCGAAGGTTGGGCTCGGGCAGGCGGAGGGGTCAGCGCCCGGCCGGGCTGCGGCCACTGCCCGAGTGACCCCGGCCGAGTGACCCCCGTGTCCCCAGGGCTGCTGATGGCCCTGGACGTGCCGCAGGAGCGCGGCCTCGGGCACCTGGACCAGCGGTACCTGGACGGGCTGGAGGTGTGCCGCTTCCCCCTGCTGCCCTTCCTGGCGCCGCTGCCCCTGGACTGGATGTACCTGCTCTACACCGTCATGTTCCTGGGTACGGGGAGGGGAACGGGGGGGAACTGGGACAGGAACGGGGGTGGCACTGGGACAGGAATGGGGGTGGCACTGGGACAGGCTGGCACGGACCGGGAGGGACCGGGAGGTGCTTCAGGGAGACCGGGGGCACAGGGACACCGAGGGGCCGTGAGGGGCACCGGGACAGGGAGACCGCGCACGGGGGGACACCGGGGGACATCGAGGGACGGAGCGAGGAGGGGCTCGGGGAGACCGGGACTTTGCGTGGGCTCGGGGGCACCGGGACCTTGGGGGGCTCGGGGCTCGGGGCCGGGAGCCGGGGGTCCCCCATGCCGGTGGCCGGCGGCGTCCGGCCGTGACACGTCAGCACCGGAGCGAAGGTTGGGCTCGGGCAGGCGGAGGGGTCAGCGCCCGGCCGGGCTGCGGCCACTGCCCGAGTGACCCCGGCCGAGTGACCCCCGTGTCCCCAGGGCTGCTGATGGCCCTGGACGTGCCGCAGGAGCGCGGCCTCGGGCACCTGGACCAGCGGTACCTGGACGGGCTGGAGGTGTGCCGCTTCCCCCTGCTGCCCTTCCTGGCGCCGCTGCCCCTGGACTGGATGTACCTGCTCTACACCGTCATGTTCCTGGGTACGGGGAGGGGAACGGGGGGGAACTGGGACAGGAACGGGGGTGGCACTGGGACAGGAATGGGGGTGGCACTGGGACAGGAATGGGGATGGCACTGGGACAGGAATGAGGGTGGCAGTGGGACAGGCGGGGATGGCACTGAGATAAGAACGGGGATGGCACTGGGACAGGAATGGGGGTGGCACTGGGACAGGAACGGGGGTGGCACTGTGGCACTGAGACAGGAATGAGGGTGGCACTGGGGCAGGAATAGGGGGGGCACTGGGGCAGGCAGGGATGGCACTGGGACAGGAGTGGGCATGGCATGAGGACAGGAATGGGGTTGGCACTGGGGCAGGAACGAGGGTGACATTGGGGCAGGCAGGGATGGCACTAAGAACGGGATGGCACTGGGACAGGAACAGGGATGGCACTGGGGCAGGAACGGGGGTGACACTGGGGCTGGAAGGGGGATGGGACTGGGACAGGCAGGGGTGGCATGAGGACAGGAATGGGGGCGACACTGGGGCAGGAATGGGGATGGCACTGGGACAGGAACGGGTGTGACACTGGGGCTGGAAGGGGGATGGGACTGGGACAGGCAGGGGTGGCATGAGGACAGGAATGGGGGTGACACTGGGGCAGGAATAGGGGTGGCACTGGGGCAGGAATGAGGGTGACAGTGGGGCAGGCAGGGATGGCACTGAGATAAGAACGGGATGGCACTGGGACAGAAATGGGGGTGGCACTGGAGCAGGCAGAGGACAGGGGGCACACCAGGGGTCTGCTGTGCCCGCAGGGGCGCTGGGCATCATGCTGGGCTGCTGCTACCGGCTGAGCTGCGTGGCGTTCCTGTGCCCCTACTGGTACCTGCTGCTGCTGGACAAAACCTCCTGGAACAACCACTCCTACCTCTACGGGCTGCTGGGCTTCCAGCTGGCACTGCTGGGCGCTGACCGCTACGGGTGGGCACCGGGGGGGCTGCGGGGACCCCCAGAGCACGGGGAGCCCCTGGGGACACAGGGGGCACTGGGGATCCCCCACTGGGGCTCTGTGAGGCAGCAGGGTGGTGACACGGGGCTGGGGTTCCCATGGGGTGGCAGAGGTTCTGGGGTCCCTTGTGGCACTAGGGTCCCAGTGGGGTGGCCCAGACCCCACTGGGTCCTCAGGGGGTGGCACAGGTCCTGGGTACCCCCATGGCATTGGAGTGGCACAAGCCCTGGCATCATCCCCTGTGGCTCTGGTGTCTCTAGGGGGTGGCACAGGTCCTGTGGATCCCTGTGGCATGGGGTGGCATAGGCCATGGTGTCCCCAGCGGGTGGCACAGGTCCTGGGGTCCCCATGGTGCTGTGTCCCCAGGGGACACCCCTGTGGCACTGTGTACCCACCTGGTGGGACAGACCCAGGTGCCACCTCTGGCTCTCTGTCCCCAGAGCGTCCCCAGGGTTCTGGCAGTGGGTGACACACTGGGGACACTGACAGTGGCCTTGTCCCCCCGTGTCCCCCCAGCTCCGTGGACGGGCTCTTCCGGCCCCGGAAGCGGAACGCCCACGTGCCGCTGTGGAACTACGCCCTGCTGCGTGCCCAGGTGGGTGTCCCTGCCCCACCCCCGGCCCCCCTGACCCTGCCCCCCCAGGTGTTCATCGTGTACTTCATCGCGGGGCTGAAGAAGCTGGACGCCGACTGGGTCGGGGGCTTCTCCATGGGGACCCTCGCCCGGCACTCGCTCTTTGCACCCTTCAGGTCAGGGCAGGGCAGGGGAGGGGGCCAGGGTCAGGGGGGTGAGGGGTGAGGATGAGGAGGGTGAAGGGAGTTGATGAGGGTGCAGTGGAATTGAGGGGCCCAAGGTGAGGATGGGGAGGGGGTGACGGGGAGGGGACACAGTGAGGAGGGTGAGGGGATGAGGATGAAGGTGGGGCTGGGATGAGAGGTGGGATGGGATCCATTAGATGGGATGGGATTGGGATGGGATGGAACGGGATGGGATTGGGATGGGATGGGTTATAGGGTTGGAGGATGAGGTTAAGGAGGTTTGAATGAGGGGGGCACAGGGCATGGGTTTGGGGTGAGGATGAGGAGGGGCAGGCACAGAGCATGGGTTAGGGGTGAGGATGAGGGGGGCACAGGGGGGGGGTTTGGGGTGAGGATGAGGAGGGCACAGAGCATGGGTTAGGCGTGAGGATGAGGAGGGGCACAGGAGGTGGGTTTGGGGTGAGGATGAGGAGGGGCACAGGGGGTGGGTTTGGGGTGAGGATGAGGAGGGGCACAGGGGGTGGGTTGGGGGTGAGGATGAGGAATGTGACGCCCAGCAGGAGGAAGCTGAGGGAGGTGATGGGATGGGGCTGGGGCGGGGCCGCTGAGGCTGAGGCCGGTGCTGTCGGGGCCGATGCCGAGGAAGGCTCCGTGGCCAGGCTGGTGCTGTCGGAGGAGCTGACCAGCCGGCTGGTGGTGCACGGAGGGGGGCTGGTGCTCGACCTCTCCGCCGGCTTCCTGCTCTTCTTCGACGCCACGCGGCCCCTCGCCCTCGTCTTCGTCACCTACTTCCACTGCATGAACTCCCAGCTCTTCAGCATCGGTGAGGGGGGAAAAGGCACCCCCAGACCCCCCCCAGGGCACCCCCAGAGCATCTCCAACCCGGACATGGGACCCCTGGGTACCCCCAAACACCCCCAACCAGGGCGAGCTCCCCCCTCCACAGCCCCCAAACCCCCCCAAACTCAAACAGGGGTGCCCAGACACCCCAAAACACCCTGACACTGCACAGGGACCCCCCTCCCCCAATCCCAAAGAGGGGCACCCCCCACCCCCAGGTGCAGTGGGGGTCCCTAAGTGTCCTCCCCCCAGGCATGTTCTCCTACACCATGCTGGCCACCAACGGGCTCTTCTGCCGGCCCGAGTGGCCACGGGGGCTCGTGGCCCGCTGCCCCCCCTGGCTGCAGGCCTGGCTGCCCAGCACCAAGCCCCCCCAGCCCAGCCCCGACTGCCACTACGGGGGCCGGAGGGCCCGGGGGGGCCTTCGGCCTCGGCAGCACATGGCCGCAGCCTTCACCATCCTCTACGTGCTGGAGCAGCTCTTCCTGCCCTACTCCCACTTCATCACCCAGGTGGGCACGGGGAGGGATGGTCTGGGCTCAAGGGGGGGGTCTCAGGAGGGTGAGAAGGAGTTTGGGAGACACAGGGAGGGGACTGGGGAGGGCATAGAGGGGGCAGTTTGGGGGCTGGGGGGGCATTTAGGGTGGTAAAAGGGGGCTAGTGGGAGGTTTGGGATCCCTGTCAACTCCTCGTCCCCTGGGGTGGGGACACCCCTGTGCTCTGTGACCCCCCCACGTGTCCCCAGGGCTACAACAACTGGACCAACGGGCTCTACGGCTACTCCTGGGACATGATGGTGCACTCCCGCTTCCACCAGCACGTCAAAATCACCTACAGGGACGGGCTCACCGGGGAGGTGGGCTACCTGAAACCAGGGGTGAGCGACCCCCCAGTGCTCCCAAAGACAGGCACTTCCCCCGTGGGCCTCAGTTTCCTTCATCCCTCATTTTCCCCTTGTTGCCTTCATTTCTCCCCATGTTTCCTCATCACTCAGGGAACAACCCCTGTGCCTCGTTTTTCCCTGTTCCTCATTCCCCCCATCCCTCAATTTCCCCTATCCCTCATTGCCTGTTTCCCCATCCTCATTTTCCCCTTGTTGCCTTCATTTCTCCCCATGTTTCCTCATCACTCAGGGAACAACCCCTGTGCCTCGTTTTTCCCTGTTCCTCATTCCCCCCATCCCTCACTTCCCCTGTCCCTCATTGCCTGTTTCCCCATGCCTCATTGCCTCAGTTTCCCCATGCTGATATCCCTGTGCCTCAGTTTCCCCATGCTGCTGTCCCTGTGCCTCAGTGTCCCTGTGCCTCAGTTTCCCCATTCCTGTGTCCCTGTGCCTCCGTGTCTCCGTGGCTCAGCGTCCCTGTGCCTGTTTCCCCGTGACTATGTCTCCATGCCTCAGTGTCCCTGTGCCTCAGTGCCCCCGTGCCTCAGTGTCCCCATGCCTCAGTTTCCCCATGCTGCTGTCCCCGTGCCTCAGTTTCCCCGTGCCTCAGTGTCCCCGTGCCTCAGTTTCCCCGTCCCTACATCTCCATGCCTCAGTTCCCCCGTGCCTATGTCTCCATGGCTCAGTGTCCCCGTGCCTCAGTTTCCCCGTGCTGCTGTCCCCATGCCTCAGTGTCCCCGTGCCTCAGTTTCCCCGTGCCTCAGTGTCCCCATCCCTATATCTCTGTACCTCAGTGTCCCCGTGCCTCAGTTTCCCCATCCCTATATCTCCATGGCTCAGTGTCTCTGTGCCTCAGTTTCCCCGTGCTGCTGTCCCCGTGCCTCTCCCCATTCCTGTGTCCCTGTGCCTCCGTGTCTCCGTGGCTCAGCGTCCCTGTGCCTGTTTCCCCGTGACTATGTCTCCATGCCTCAGTGTCCCTGTGCCTCAGTGCCCCCGTGCCTCAGTGTCCCCATGCCTCAGTGTCTCTGTGCCTCAGTTTCCCCATGCTGCTGTCCCCGTGCCTCAGTTTCCCCGTGCCTCAGTGTCCCCGTGCCTCAGTTTCCCCGTCCCTACATCTCCATGCCTCAGTTCCCCCGTGCCTATGTCTCCATGGCTCAGTGTCCCCGTGCCTCAGTTTCCCCGTGCTGCTGTCCCCATGCCTCAGTGTCCCCGTGCCTCAGTTTCCCCGTGCCTCAGTGTCCCCATCCCTATATCTCTGTACCTCAGTGTCCCCGTGCCTCAGTTTCCCCATCCCTATATCTCCATGGCTCAGTGTCTCTGTGCCTCAGTTTCCCCGTGCTGCTGTCCCCGTGCCTCAGTGTCCCCGCGCCCGCAGGCGTTCACGCAGAGCCGGCGCTGGCGGGACCACGCCGACATGCTGAAGCAGTACTCGGCCTGCCTGAGCCGGCTGCTGCCGCGCTACAACGTCAGCCAGCCCCAGATCTACTTCGACGTCTGGGTGTCCATCAACGAGCGCTTCCAGCAGAGGTGACACGGGGACACGGGGGGAGCTGTGGGTGCTGCTGCTGCTCTCAGCTGAGGTTACAGAGGGCACAGGGTTTGGGGGCACACGTGGGGGTGCCACAAGGGGGTGGCTTGTCCCCACAGCCGGACGTGTTGTGGACCCCGTGTGCTCTTAAGGTCCCCTGTGCTATGAGCACCGTCACTTCCAGCAGGGGTTTGGGGACACCCAAGGGATTTGGGGGCTCTGCGGGGTCCTGACACTTTGTCCCCTCAGGCTTGTGGACCCCCGGGTGGACCTGGTCCGTGCCCCCTGGTCCCCGTGGACCCCCACGCCGTGGCTGCTCCCGCTGCTCGTGGATCTGTCGCCGTGGCGCCAGCGGCTGCAGGAGCTGGAGGCGCAGCTGGACGGACACACGGACACCGTGTTCATCGCAGACTTCCCCGGTGAGGCCGGGGCTCCTGGGCTGGGGTACAGGGGGCACGGAGGGGTCAGTGGGGGGCACAGGGAGCAAAGGGTCCCAGGGGTTCAGGGGCTGGTACAGGGCGTGGGGGTCAGTGGGGGGCACAGGGAGCAAAGGGTCCCAGGGGTTCAGGGGCTGGTACAGGGCGTGGGGGGAATCCTGAGGTTGGGGGTGGTTTTGGGGTACAGGGGGGTCCCTGCAGTCAGTGGGAGCGTGGAGTAGAGGACACGGGGGGTACCTGGGGCTTGGAGGGACGTGGGGGGGCACAGCGGGGTTTGGGGTGGGGGTACAGAGCCTGGCTGTTCCAGGCCTGCACCTGGAGAACTTTGTGAGCGAGGACCTGGGCAACACGAGCCTGCGGGTGCTGCGGGGGCAGGTGCTGGTGGAGCTGGTGGAGCAGCAGCAGAACCACTCCCTGCAGGAGGGCCAGGCCATGCAGGTGAGGCTCGGGGGGAACCCCGGCGGCTTTGGGGGGTGCCTGGGGGTGCTGACACCCCGCTCGCTCCCCCAGCTGCCGGCGGGGCAGTACCACAAGGTGCACACGGTGTCCCCCGAGCCCTCGTGCTACATGTACCTGTACGTGAACACCACGGCGCTGGAGCTGGAGCAGAAGCTGACGCGGCTGCGGGAGCTGCGGGAGCGCGTGCGCAACGGCACCGGTGAGACCCCCAGACACCCTCGGCACCTCATGCCTGGGGGGCTCTCAAAATCCTTGAGGCCTTGCTTCCTGGGAACCCCCAAAATCCCCCATGCCTCATGCCCTGGGGGACCCCAAAAGCTGCGTCAGCTCAGCCCCTGGTGAGCAGCGGGCTGAGGGGATCAAGGCAGTCGCTGTCACTGGGGTGGGGGTGACAGCAGGGTCCCCAACTTCCAGTCACCTCCTTCTCTGGTGAGCAACAGCACGGGAGGATGACAAGGACAGTCAGTCCCTGTCACTCGGGTGGGGAGATGGCGACATTTCCCCGTTCCCATCACCACGCTGGGGGGATCACGGGGACCCCCAGAATCCCCGTCGCTGAGCCGGGGGGGTGGGAAATCAGTCACCCCCTAACCCGCACCACCTCTGCCCCCCCAGAACAGTCCCCGCTGCCCCCCGAGCTGCGTCCCCTGCTGGGGGAGCCCCTGCCCGCGGGGGCCCCTCTGGACCCGCTGGTGTCGCTGTTCCTGCGGCGGGAGCAGCGCCAGCAGCGCCGCGAGCGCCAATCCAGCCCGGCCCAGCGCCTGCGGCGCTTCCTCCGCAGGAAGTTCTTCCTCTTCCGCCGCAGGTCAGTCCCCCTGCCCCCTGTCCCCCCTGTCCCCTCGTGCCCCCGGTGCCCACCGCTGTCCCCGCAGTGCCCTGATGACGCTGATCGCGCTGCGGAACCTGGCGCTGGGCCGCCCGTCCCCGGAGCGCCTGGCACAGGAGGTGGCCTTCGCCAGCTGGCGTGGGGAGGAGGAGGAGGCTCAGCCCGAGGCCGACGGGGGGGCCCAGAGGGGCCCCGAGCTCTGAACACCCCAAATAAATGCAGTTTTGTAAGCCAGAAATGCTCCCGTGCCTCAGATCTGTAACCACCCCCCTGCCCTGTGCCCCTTTCCCTCCATCCCTCAGCTCCCCAGCCACGTTCCCTTCCTCCATCCCATCTCCCCCTGTGCCCGTTCCGGAGCGCCTGGCACAGGAGGTGGCCTTCGCCAGCTGGCGTGGGGAGGAGGAGGAGGCTCAGCCCGAGGCCGACGGGGGGGCCCAGAGGGGCCCCGAGCTCTGAACACCCCAAATAAATGCAGTTTTGTAAGCCAGAAATGCTCCCGTGCCTCAGATCTGTAACCACCCCCCTGCCCTGTGCCCCTTTCCCTCCATCCCTCAGCTCCCCAGCCACGTTCCCTTCCTCCATCCCATCTCCCCCTCCATCCCATCTCCCCCTGTGCCTGTATCCCCTCACACCCTGCTTTCCTCCGAGCTCATTTCCCCCACATTTGTTTTCCCATTCCTCAGTATTTCCACAAAACCCCATTTCCCCCATAGCTGCTGCCCCAATGTTCATTTCTGCCTTGTACTCCCACTTCCCCCACTCCCAAATCCCCCCCATTCCAGGACGGTGTGCCTCAGTTTCCCCCGTATCTGTTCCCCCACACACTTTCTCCCTATCTGCTCCCCCACATCCCACTTTCCCTTGTACCCCAATTTCTCCATCTCCAGTGCCTCAGTTCCCAAATTCCCTCAGTTCCCAAATTCCCCCTGCACCCGTGTCCCCCCACACACTCCAGGTGGCTCCGTCTAACCCATCGCTTTTATTGAGATTCTTTTCTTTTCGAGTTCATTTTTGGAATTCAGTGGATCAAAACATTCGGACGAAACCTCCCGAAAATAGCAAAACCAAGAAGAAAAAAAAAAAAAAAAAGGAAAAAAAAAAATATCCTCAAGGGCAGGAGAAAGCCCCCCCTGCCCCCCCCCAAGGCACTCTGGGGGCCGGAGCCCGGGCGGGCAGTAAACAAGCCGGCTTCTCTGTACCACACCGGCCACCAGCGCCGCGCCCGGGCACCCCCGGCGCTCCAACAAACCCAATCCCCCCCTGTTTCACCCCAAAACACGGG
>NW_024506332.1:3148951-3153187 GCF_017590055.1 Onychostruthus taczanowskii | reverse complement strand
GGGGGGCGGGGGGAGGGGAAGTGGGGGCTTTCAGGGATCAGGAGCTGCCGGCTGAGCGCGGGGACTTCTCTGTACTCACGCCCCCGCCTCGGCGCACAATAAATACACCAAACCTTCAAGTATCAAGCGCCAAATGCCCCCCCTTTCCCCCCAAAATCCGGACAAAGTTGGGGGGGGTGGAGGGGTTGTGCAGTTGGGGAGTTGCTTCAGCTTTTGGATTAAAAACCCAAAAAAAAAAAACCAAAAAAAAAAAAAAAGGATGAAAAATGTTTTCCTCTGGTACCGAACCCTCAGGGGGGGGTTTGGGGATCGGTTTTAGCGTGTCCCCCCCCGAAATGTGCATTTTTGGAACATAAAAGAGGTTAAAAATGAGGGTTAAGAACCAAACCCAGCACCAGCGAGGTCCCAGGGGGGTGGGGAGGTGGAATGGGAAGTGTCTTCCCCACCAGCGGGACTGGGGGAGCCAAAATGAGTTTCCTCCCAGTGGAATGGGGACTGTGGGGGGGACACACAGGGAGCCAGAACGAGGGGTTTGTGTGTCCCCCCCTGCAGCAGGATGGGGGGGACTGCGGGAGCCAAAACAGGGGGTCCCCCTGATGTAGTGGAATTTGGGGAAAAAAGGGGAATGGGGAGTGATAAAATGGGGGATCCCTCCACAGCAGGACTGCTGGGACCCAAAACGGGGTGGCCCTTGCCACAGTGGGACTGTGGGGGCACGGGGGAGGGTGAGAGAGGGCACTTGGGCCTTTTTCCCCATCTCACAGCTCGGAGTGAAGAGATATTTGTTAAAAACCATCCAGAGGGAACTGGGGGGAACACGAGTGGGGGCTCCAGGAGAGGCACGTGGTCCCCACACAACCAAAACGATGGTGAGAGACAATGGCGGGGCCGGGGAGCCTGGGGGGGGCCGGGAGCTCTTTCCCCCAGAGCCCACGGGCTTCTCTGTAACCTACGCCCGCGGGAGTGGGGGGAAAAGCCCTAACAATGCTCTTTTTTCCTCAGTATTTTAGCTTTTTGGGCACTTCCCAAGGGAAACTGTCCCTACCAAAGTGGCCATAGGCTGCGGTCCTCTGATAGAGGGGCTTCTTCAGATCCAGATCCCTGGAATACACAATTCCCGACTCAGTGAGGCTGCCCCGGGCTCCTGCCTTCGCCCCTTCCTTCCCTGCCTGGCCGGGGGTTCCGCAGCGCCGCCTCCGCCCCCTCCCCGCCCCGCGGGGCGGTTGGAGCTTCCCCGGCCGCGCCCCCCGGAGCGCCGGGCCGCTCCCGCGGGAGCCGGGGAAGCTCCAAGCGCTCGGCTCCGGCGGATACTTACCCCGTCCGCGCCCCGAGCGCGCCTTCTCCGTCCGGCCGAGCGGCTCCGCGCTGGGTCCAGGCGCCAGGCGGTCCCCGGGCTGCTCCGGGAGGGACCCCCGCCCGCCCCGCCCCCCGGCACAGCCCCCCACGCCCGTTACCTGACGATGACCCCGGGGCGCAGGTCGAAGTTCTTCTTGACGATCTCCAGCAGCTCGCGCTCGCTCTTCTGCGAGGTGCCGTAGTGGAAGATGGAGATGGACAAGGGGTGCGAGACCCCGATGGCGTACGAGACCTGCGGGGGGGGAAACGCGCGGCTGCGGGTGAGGCCGGACCCCCAAAAGCCTGGATTGGGGACCCGGTGCCCACCTGGAGCCAGAGCAGCACCCACCTGGACCAGCACCCTGCGGCACAGCCCGGCCTTCACCAGGGACTTGGCCACCCAGCGCGCGGCGTAGGCGGCCGAGCGATCCACCTTGGTGTAGTCCTTGCCCGAGAAGGCGCCGCCGCCGTGCGCGCCCCAGCCGCCGTACGTGTCCACGATGATCTTGCGGCCGGTCAGCCCCGCGTCACCCTGTTGGGGACAGCAGCGTCACAACCCTGTCCGTGTCACCAGCGCCGATGCCACCAGCATCATCACTGAGCCATCACCGTGCTGTGACTGCTGTCGTGTTACCGTCGCCACCACAGCACTGTCACCATGTTGTCACCAGCCCTCAGCACCGCACCACCACCGTGCCACCACAGCTGTCACCACCACCACCACAGTATCACTGCTGCCACCACCACAGCGCCCCGGGCTGCACCTGGGGCCCGCCGATGACGAAGCGGCCGCTGGGCTGCAGGTGGTAGATGGTGTCATCGTCCAGGTACTTGGGGGGCACCACGGCCTTGATGACCTTCTCCTTGAGAGCGTCACGCATCTCGTCCAGGCACACGTCCTCGTCGTGCTGCACCGAGATCACGATGGTGTGCACCCGGATGGGGATCACCGCCCCGCGGTCCTGCATGTACTGCACTGTCACCTGCCGGGGGACACCAGTCAGAGGCCAGGCGGGGAACACGGGGCTCCCCAGGGCTCTGTGGACCCAGCTCTGTGCACCTCACCTGTGTCTTGGAGTCGGGGCGCAGCCAGGGCAGGGCCCCGCTGCGGCGCAGCTCGGCCAGCTTGGCGTTGAGCTTGTGCGCCAGCACGATGGTGAGGGGCATGCACTCCTCCGTCTCGTCCGTGGCGTAGCCAAACATCAGCCCCTGTGGCACAGGGACAAGGGGGGGGTCACACCCAGCCCTGGGTCACGCCACAGCGACCCCACAGCGACCCCATGGCCCTGGGGCTCACCTGGTCGCCGGCACCGATGTCCTCCTCGCTGCGGTCCAGGTGCACACCCTGGGCGATGTCCGGGGACTGCTGCTCCAGGGCCACCAGCACGTTGCACGTCTTGTAGTCAAAACCTGGGGGGGACAAAGGGGGCTCTGGTGAGGCCGGTGCCACCCCGTGCAGTCCCTGAGGCGGTGGCAGCCCGGGACACACCTTTGGAGGAGTCGTCGTAGCCGATGTGCCGGATGGTGTCCCGGACCACCTTCTGGTAGTCCACGTTGGCCCGGGAGGTGATCTCCCCCGCCAGCAGGATCATCCCGGTTTTGGCGACCGTCTCTGCGGGGACAAGGGTGACGTCAGCACTGTGTCACCTCCACGTCATGCATTGGCTGTCCCCTGGTGCCCTTACTCACCACAAGCCACCTTGGCATCGGGGTCCTGCTTGAGGTGGGCATCCAGGACAGCATCACTGATCTGGTCACAGATTTTATCTGGGGACACAGAGAGCAGGAGGTGTCATGGTGGCGTGGGACAGCCCAACACGGCACAGCCCTTCCTTCCGGAGCCTCCAGCTCAGGGATCTGAGCCCCACAATCCAGGAGCCCCCCAGGGTGTACAGAGCCCTCGCCTTGTCCACAGGCTGGAATTCCAGGCATGTCCCAGTTAAGCTCCAGCTCCAACTAAGGCTGAGCCCCGTGGCACCACTGAGGGGATCAGACCCGTACGCCAGCTTCCCAAATCCGCAGCACGCCTGCTCCCAGCAGCTCTGCCTCCAGCCAAAGCTGCTCCAGCCATACCCCAGCAGACAGCCAGCTCCCTCCTGCTCCCGGCATGTTTTGCGTGGGTGGGGGTGTCCCAAGGGCCACCCGTGTCCCCGGGACTGCGGGTGTCCTTGGCAGCGACCTTCCGGGCAGGATCTGGGCGAGGACAAGGCAGCGCCCGGCTGGGGTGAGGAGAGGAGGATCCCCCGGATGCTTTTTGGTGGGAACGAGTGAGGAATCGAACCTCAGAACCTCCTCCCTCAGGCAGCGTGGGGAGAGCCCCAGAGCAGGCACAGGCTGTGCCATCGGGCTGCGGGTGTTTGAGCCAGAAGGTGCAGAGCTGTGGGGCCCAAGTGGGATCCGGAGCTGATGGGAACTCGGGAGCTGCTGAGCGTGCCCTGGATGCCGGAGTGGCCGGAGCTGAGAGGGTTCAAGGGTACTGGGTGTGCCCAAGCAGCGGGCACTGGGCGTTGGCAGCCGCCTCCGCAGATTAACGGTCATGTGCCCCAAACCGGTGAGGACAAAGACCGGGAAAGACTGGCACCGGCTGGTACCGAGCCTGGGGGGCTCCAACCACCGCCCAGCTGCGGCGGGAGGGCACATCTGGGCAGACCCACGGGACGTTATCACCGGCCGGGCGACATCGGCGGCACCGTCGTGGGGTGGGCTGAGGGCGACACTCCGGCCCTCCGGTGGGGTGCGTGCGGGGCTCACCGGGCCTGCCTTACCGCCGGCATCCACGCGGGGAGGGAGCACACGGCGGGGGTCCCGTGGGGTGCGGGGGCCACCGGGAGCTGCTTAGTCACGGCTGAGTCACGGCGGCACCGGGCCACCCCCCCCCCCCCCCCCGCCCCCCCCCCCCAC
>NW_024506332.1:3123927-3148931 GCF_017590055.1 Onychostruthus taczanowskii | reverse complement strand
CCACGCCCCCCGACCCACCCTCATCCCATCCATCATCCTCATTTCCTTCACCTTCATCTTCATCCTCACCATCCTCCTCCTCCTCCTCCTCTCCCCCTCCCGCCCCCGGCCGCGCCTGCGCGATCGCCGCCCCGCCCAGCCCCGCTCGGCCCGCACCTGGGTGCCCCTCGCCCACAGATTCGGAGGTGAAGAGGAAGGTGCCCTCCTCGATGAACACCTCGTGGAAACCGTTCAGTTGCCCGTTCATGGCGGCGCGATGGGCGGCGACAGGCGGAAGGGGAGAGCACGAAAGCACAGGAGCGACAAAACCCGAGCGCGGTAGCGATGGACTGAACGCGGCCCCTACCGCGCCGCCTCTAGTTATAGCCTCCTCGCCCCGCCCCGCTGCTGCTCCCAGCCAATGGCGAACGGAATACGGGCCATGGGGGCGGGGGGCCAGAACCACTGCAGTCGGGTAGGGGGAGCACGTTACGTAACGCGGAGCTGGAGATCAATGTCTGGGGCTGCCCGTAGCGCCCCACTGCCAGCAGAGCACTTACCCGAGTTAAACCGCCGGTCAGACTGTGTCCTCTGCCCCGCACGGGGCAATGTTGCGGTCGCACACCGATGCCCCCGCCGTACTCCCCCGTGGTGTCCGCATGGTGCCTCTCGCGCGGCCCGGCGGCTCGAGGCGCGCGGCAGCGCACGCATGCGCCCGGCGACGGAGTGGAGTGCGCATGCGCAGTGTACGGCCCGCGGGCAGCGAGGACGGCCCCGCCCCCCCCGCCGCCATCTTGCGCAGACCGGCGTCGCCATTGTGCGACCTCGGGCCCGCCGGCACCGACCCCGGCCCAGCCCGGCCCCGCCATGGCCCCTGCCCCCGGCCGCAACCGATCCCGCGGCTATCCCCAGCACTGCGGTCCGGCGGGGCGGGCCTGAGCCCGGGCACGGCCCTGATGGTGCCCACAGCCGTTAGAGCCACTTGACGCCTGATGCAACCGGCGCCCGGTGTTGCCAGTGCAGGAGCCGGCCCGGCTGAGGCTCCCCCCGCCACGGCCTCCGGGCCCGGCTCGGAGCACCCCCGTATCCAGCTGCTGCATCCAGGGCTCGGCGGGAGCTCGCACAGAACCCAGATGGCCAGGACAGAGGGACACCCAGGAGTGACAGAGCCACAGACAGACAGACAGACAGACAGACGGGAGGGATGGAGATGTGGCCCCCACACAGCCAGAACCGTCTGACAAACGCGCACACTCCCGTTTGCTGCCCGCTGTCCGTGCCCGGCCCGGACGGACACACAGACACCGTTCAGACAGACACCCCGTGCGCGGGACGGACACACAAACGCTCCTGTGCTGGGCCAGGACAGACAGACACCTCCGTGGCTGGACAGACGGACAGAGCCGGCCATGTGCTCCCGGGAGGCGGGGCCTTGGGACACGCCCCGCCCACCGAACATTTGCATAGTGGGCGGTGCTTATCCCTCGGTACCGGGGGGGTCCCGACGCCCCCTCCCAACACCCCTTCCCCCCTCACCACTGGAGCCGGTCTGGATTTTTGTAAAAAATGGTTTATGGGTTCCATTTTTGTATAAAACGTGCGGGCGGCCGAGCCACTCGCCCACCCCCAGCTGCCGCCCCACAGCCCGCGGTGTGTCCTACTCAGAATCTAAACCCATCCCAATGCTTCCTCTACAGTCAATCCTCTATGCTCTTCCTGTCAACTATTCCTTAAAAAAATCCCTCGTATCCCCGAGATGTTCCTGTGCCAGGTACAGTACGATGACGGGGGGATCCGGTGCCGCGCTCCCTCTACGCCGTTTTCTGCTGTCCCTTCTTTCCAATCAGAGACTTGTGGATGTGGGGAATGACACCTGCAGAAAGGAGGGGGAGAAATCCTGTCAAGTCACCTGCAGAATTCCCGAGAAACTCCACGATTCCCCATTTTGCGATCCCCCCGAGCGTGAATCCAGGCAAGCAGCGAGCCCACGTGCTGGTGCCAAATTCCTGCTTGCTTTCCCACACTCCCCTCCTTGCCACGACCCCCACGCCAGGTCGGAACAGGGGAACCAGGCCCACCTCCTCCGGCGATGGTGGCTTTGATCAGCGAGTCCAACTCCTCATCGCCGCGGATGGCCAGCTGCAGGTGCCGGGGCGTGATCCGCTTCACTTTGAGATCCTTGGAAGCGTTCCCGGCCAGCTCCAGCACCTGCGGGACGGCAGCAGGAGGTGGGAATGGCCAGGGCAGGGCCGGGGGGCTGCGGAGGGGGGGTCCTACCTCGGCGGTCAGGTACTCGAGGATGGCAGCGCTGTACACGGCCGCCGTGGCTCCCACGCGCCCGTGGCTGGTGGTCCGGGTCTTCAGGTGCCTGTGGATGCGGCCCACTGGGAACTGAGGGGCAATTAACAGCCTCGTTAACACCCACAGCACCCCCGGTGTGCATACCCACACGGCTGATTTGGGCTGCAACTACCCAAACAGATCACTATCCAATTTATTCATTACTAATTAATATCAATAGTAACACATGCCATAATCACATATGATATTGTTATGACATATGTATCATAAAAATGTAATTTAGTAAAGTGTATTATATCTGGTATAGCATAAAATAATTTTATTTTCATTATAATTATTACTTAGGAAATACAACTAATTACTTCTCCCAATTAACCCTCCCATCCTCTCTGTCCCACCCGACAGCAAACCCCCTCTGCAATCTCCCCATGGCTCCGTACACCTCCCAGTGCCAAAACACCCCGTTGTGACCCCAAAGCAGAGGTTTGGGGGTGCCCAGCATTCCCTGAGCCATACCTGCAGCCCGGCCCTCTGGGAGCGCGACACGGCCTTGGCCTTGGCCTTGCCGCTGTCCTTGCCCGCCTTGCCGCCAGCCTGGGGGAGAAAGGGGCCCGTTAATTAATCTAATCAGTCTCTGAATCCAAACAATCTCGTTAATTCTAAGCCAGAGGGACCTGCTGCAGGATAAGCTGGCAGCTTCCCTGGCAACTCAAGGCCTCTGAAACCACGCGGATTCAAGGGGATAAACAAGGGAGGTTTTCAGGGTGCAGCAGCTGCTCCTCACCCAGGGGTCTCATCCTGCTGCCACTATTCCCAGTATTTTCCAGAAAATGCCAAATGGGGGGGAAAACAGCCCAAAATCCCATTGTTGAGGGTTTTTTTCCCAGCAGCTGTGAGCCCAGTTTGTTTTCAGATTTGATTTCTCCACACGCCGGGCAGGGCACTGTTCCTGCACATGGGAATGGAATCCTGTGGGATTCAGGGGTAATTCCCCTCCTGCTGCAGAGTGGGAAATCACCAGGAGCCCCAGAAACGGTGGATTTAATGCAAACCACGTTGGAAGGGGTGGAAATGCCAAAGCCAAGAGTTTGGGGGTTGCTGAGTAACAAGGAAGAGAGAACACAAGTTTGCTGGGCTCTCCCATCCGCTGCCAGGAAATCCACGGATTCCAGGGACATGGGAAGACCCCATGATGTCATTAATCACTAATGAGAGCTGTTCCTAATGAAGGTGAGAGCTGTGGTTGACGCAGGAAAGTAGAGGGAGCTGCACCCTCCCCGTGGGAAAGACGTCAGCAACCCGAAATCTGCTCCAGGTAAAAAAAAACAGGGATAAGAATCCCCAAAACAAAGTTTTCCAGCCCACAGAAAGACAAGAAACAACAGCAGAGGGAGAAGGGAGCCTGAAAAAACCCTGGATACTCACAATCCCTGTTTTTCTAGAATATATTGATCCCACAGTCCCCACTCCCTCCAAAAAGGAGGAATTTTGGCTCATGGTGAGGGAGCTGAAAGGATTCAGACACCCCACGAGAGCAAGTGGAGCACATTAATCCTAAAAATAAGATATGGTTCACCTGGGAATGTCCAAGATTGGGGTTCCATCCCAGCCAGGTGGGAGTTAACACAAGGTTCAGTTCAAACATTGGAAAAAAAAAAATTAGTCACGAGGGGGCATTAATTAATCCCGAGGTGATTAAAGCAAGCAGAGGGCGCTGGGTGAGGCCACGGGGGACCCAGCAAATCCACTCTGTAGGAGTTACTTTCATCAGGAGAAAACATCACTCCACCAAACTGCTCAACTCAAGGAGGGCGTTCTGGGGGGTGGATTTGAGGGGTGGAAAGGCAGATTTATGGGAAAAAAGGGGGAGGCAAGGGGGATTTGTGGATATTTCCTTGCTCTAGGAATAAAAAGCAGCGTTGGGAAAAGCACTGGCTGTTCCCACTGCGGGCTTTTATCAGCCAGCTGTGAACTTTCCCACTGCCCCAGCAGGTTTTCCAGCTCCGAGCTGCCTGCCTGAGACATCTTCACGGGGGAGGGTTGACTACGAAGAGCAAGAAAGGTCTCGCCGTGGAAATCCTGAGGTTTGTCCCGATTTTCACCAGCTCTCCACGGGAAGTTCCCCCAGCCCAGGTGCCTCCGGCTCCCTATAGGAGTGAAGGCTCCTGGACTCCTCCCTCCCGAGGGGGCAATCCCGAGGAATTCCCTCCTCACCCTCCTGGTTGGAACCATCCTTCTGGCATCTCCATCCCTCCTCTCCACCACAGCCCCTCGCTGGGAGCACAATCCCGTGCTAAAATCCTCCCTGCCTCTGACCCGCTGCGTTCTTTGCAGGCAGGCAAACTTTTTTTTTTTTTTTTTCTCTCTTATTGCTTTAAACAGGATAAAACCCCTCCAAGCAGCAACTTCTTATCTCGTGCCGCACATTCCCAGACATCCCCGAGCACAAGTTCTTGGCGGCGGCAGCAGTTGCATAATCCATCGGTGTTTCCATTACCGCGGGGGGACCGGGGCCTCACCGCCGGCTCCGGAGCCCCCCACGGAACCCCCCCAGCCCACCTGTGGGTCCGCAGAACCCCCCAAGCCCCGTGCGGAACCTCAGAACCTCAGGTGGATGCTCGGAGAACGGCAGAACCCCCGCGGTGCTACAGAACCGCCCGAGCCCCCAAAAACGCACAGAACCCGCCTGTGGAACCACAGAACGCCCCCAGCGATCCCGCAGATCCACGGAACGCCGTAATCCACATCGCCCTGCCCGCCTTCGCTGACAGCTCCACACCCGGCTCTCCCCATTCCCCCTGCGGGGCACCGGGCTGAATGAACCCCCGGTTTCTCCCCCCGGACCGGGCCGTTTCCCCGGGAAGCGGGCTGAGCTGTATCCGCGTAACCCCGGAGCAAGCGCCGGGCGGTTGACAGAGCCAGCTCGGGCCCCTCGATAGGCGTTTCCCTCACGACAGCCGCTTCCTCCCGTCCAACCGCCCCGCAACCGGCACAAACCGCGGCCGGGGAGACACCGGCCGACAGCGCACCGCTCTGACAGCGCGGGAGGGCACCGGCGGGGCCGGGTTTGGAGGGCAGGACAAACCCCCTCCCCGGGAACCAGGCGGCAGCGGGCACGGGGCACCGGGGGAGAGCCGGGCCGGACCCAAGGTCACGGACCGGGGCCCGGCCCCCTCCCCCCGCCCGGCCTGGGCTGACAGCGGCGCCCATTGGCGGCCCCACGGGGCCCGGCTGGGCCCGGCCGCGCTGTCCTGGCCGGCCCCCCGAGTCCCGAGCAGCACTGCTGCCTCTGCCCTCACCATGGTACCGCTGCCGCCGTCCGAACCCCAAAGCCACCGCCGCGCCCGACCCGCCTCAGGAGCCGCCAGACAATGACCCGCCCGGGCGGGGGCGGCGGGCCGCGCCTCGTCGCCACCAATCACCGCCTCCCATACTAGTTTGAACATCCCGCAGTGCCCAATGGGCGAGCCGCTTCTTTTCCCGTCCATCACTGGCTCCGCCCCGCGGCTCGTTTAACGGCTGTGTTGCCTTTGCACACGGCACGCAGCGGTGCGAGGGCGGGGCGCGCTCGCGTCCCTGACGTCACCGCCCGGCGAATAGCAACAACGAGCACGGCGATGAGAGGCGGAGTTATGATGATAGACAGCTGATTGAGCCAATCGAATGCTGGTGCTGTTTCCCGCCCATTCCATCGCTCCGCCCCGCGTCGTGTTTGTGTGAGGGAGCCGGAGAGGGGGCCGGCCGTGAGGGGAGCGCGGGGGCTTGGCGGGTCCGGGAGGGCTCCGGGCTTCCCAAAGGGCTCCGGGCGCTTCGCTCCTGACGTGGTCCGGTCCTGCTCGGGGCTGAGAGGGGAGCCCGCCCGGGGACACCCAGCCCTCCGCTGCCGCTGACCCTCCGTGTGTGTCTCTGGGGCAGTACGGACATAGCGCGGCGCTGCCCCGTAGGATGAGTGAGAAGGGCAGCGGTCGTGAGGTAACACGGACCCCGCCGGCCCCGGGCCGGACTGCGGGCTGGACCCTGAGAAGCCGGAGGGTCTGTCAGTGGTGACGGCAGGGGTCAAGTGTGGCCAAAAAGCCAAAAAATTCACGGCACTGTTGGGGGGAAGAGGGCCCCTTTTCCGAGCAAACGTGTCACAGTGAATAAAGAAGTTCCGCACGACGGGCGCCCCGTTCAGCGAGCCCGAATGGAACCCGACCCTGGAGCGAGCTGAGTTTGTAAATGGAACCGGGGATTCACGAGAGAGGGTCGGTGACAGGGCAGCGTTCGGAGCTGGCGGGCCCGGGCCCCTCCGCCCGGCTGCCCCCGGCCATGGGGCGTCCTGCCTGCCGTGCCTCAGTTTCCCTCCAGCAGCGTGTGGGGCGCACGGCCCCGCGCTGTGCCCGCTCCTCGCCGCACTGCCGGGGGCTCAGGGCGGCCCCAGCCCCGCGCCCACCCCGCTCCGGGCCGGCGGAGGGCGGCACCTGTTCCTGCTCCTGCTCCCGTTCCTGATCCCCCCGGCTGTCCCGGCCTCCGTGCCAGTTTCCCTGCACTGGGCAGGGGCGAGGCGGCCCGTGCAGCCCTCGCTGCAGCTGCCGGGGGGCTCAAGGAGGCCCCCGTCCCCCTCCCTGCCCCGGCCGCACGGCTGCGAGGAGGAAGAGGAGGAGGGTGACGAAGGCGTGTGTCGCTGTCCTCCCCGGGGTGCCTGCCCTGCCCCGTCAGTTCCCCCGCAGCACCGGGCAGGGGGGTCCGCGCATCCCCCGGGCCTCGCTGCAGCTGCCGGGGAGGCTCAGGGTGCCCTCACCCCTCACGCCGCAGCTGCTCCCGGCGCCCCGGGAGTGCCGCACCTGCCGCGGGCTGCGCCCCCCCGGGCTCCATCCAGGGGCCCCCCGGCTGTCCCCGGGGCCCCTCCAGCTGTCCCCCGGGGCCGGCCGGGGGGAGCAGGAGCAGCTGCGGGGTGGGATGGGGCCGGAGGAGCCGCTCTCCCGGCCGCGGGGGTATGCGGGCCGCGGGCTCGTGTGGGGAGGAGCCGCGGGGCGCTCGGGGGTCGCAGCGGGCCCCGGTGGCGGTGGCAGTGATGGCGGTGACGGCGGCTCATGCGCAGGCGGGTCCCCGCGTGTCCTCAGATGAGCCCGAGCCCGCAGGGAGCCGCAGCGCGGGGGGCGGGGGCTGCGGCACCGCCGGTGGGGACACGGCACCGGCACGGCGGGGACACGGCACACACCCGCACGCGTGTGTGAGGGCACACGCACCTGACACGCACCGCGCCGTCGTGTGCGTGGCACGCGAGCCTCTCACGTCTGTGCACGCACACCTGGCTGAGCCACGGCACGCACACAGGCCACGCCAAACCGTGCCAGACTTACAGCCGCACACAGCAGGCAGCCGTGCGGTGACACAAATGCCTTACACACACTTTACACACACACATCCACAGCAGGCAGCCATGCGGTGGCACAAATGCCTTACACACACTTTACACACACCTCACACACGGAGCTGTGTGACACCACGCACACCTCACTGTACACACATGTTGTACTGTGCACACTCCAGCCTGGGCTGTGACACAACGTGCCTACGCCACACCAAACCTCCTCCCTCCCCACCGTGCCGGTACCTCACACCCCCAGCTCCCCCGAGTCAGGCGATCCCCTCAGGACACCCCACATTCCCTGTGCGTGCCTTCAGGACATCCTGCACGTCCCTCTAACACCGCAGGGTCACCACCCCAGCCCTCACCACCAGCTCCACCCTCCAGGCACCCCCAAGGAGCAAGTCGGGCCCGGGCTGCTTTTCATTCACTTTTCCGCATACTTTATTTGTTACAAACATACAATTCTTTAAATATAGACTGTAAAACTCCATTTGCAAAAATCTGCTACGTCAGGAGTGCTCGGAGCAGGAGGAGTTCGTCGCGTCGGCCTCGTCTGCGCTAGTGGTAACACCCAGGACCTGCCTCCGGCCCCTGGAGCCGCCCCGCCGGCCGCAGGGAAGGGACACGGGGGCCCCGGCCCCCCCGGCCGCCTAAAGTGCAGGTTTGCTTTAGTTTTTGTTTTTCTTTCATTAAAAAAATAACAGGAATAAAACTTTCTTTTTTTTTTTTTTCTCTTTTCGGCAAAGGGGACGTCACGGCGAGCGCTCGGGGAGGGAGGCGGCGCTCCCGGGATCTGCTGCTCCGAGAGGATCCGGTGCTCGGAGGAGGATCCAACATTCACAGGATCCAGTTCTCAGAGGATCCAACTCTCCGAGGAGGATCTGCTGCTTGGAGAAGAACCCAGCTCGAAGAGGTGGGTCTAGTGTTTGGAGGATCCAGCTCCCAGAGGATCCAGCTCTTGGAGGATCCAACTTGGAGGAGGATCTGGCTCCTGGAGGAGGATCTAGCACTCAGAGAAGGATCTGGAGCTCAGAGGATCCAGCTCTTGGAGGATCCAGTTCTTGAAGGATCCAGCTCTCGAAGGAGGATCGGGCACTCTGAGGATCCAGCTTTCAGAGGATACAATTCTCGGAGGACCCAGCTGCCAGCAAATCCAACCCTGGGAGCGCCTGGCTCTTGGAGGAGGATCCAGTGCTCTCCCCAGGGATGCTGTCCCAGCCCCGTGGCTGGGCTGCCCCGTGCTTGGAGCCGCTCTCAGCCGCTGCTCCGAGGCCAGAGCCCCCCGGGGGCTGCAGGCCGTGCCGTGCCGTGCCGTGCTCCTCCCCGGCCGTCCCGCCCGGATCTGCCTTCTCCCGCCAACGCCCGGCTCGGCGTGGCTCGGCCCCGGCGCCGCTGGCTCTACCGGCTCCGCGAGGATGAGGAGGGCGATGGCCTCGCCCTGCAGGAACATCTGGGAGCATCCACGGAGCCCGCTGGGATTTCCCACTGGGAATACCTGCTGAGCTCCGTGGTGCACCACCCTGCATAACCCCAGTGCTCCCTCAGCTGCTTTGTTAAAATCTTTTCCAGTTTTTTTTGCGATTTTTTTTTTTTTCCCACTTTTTGCTTTTTTTGTGAGGTCAGTGAGGGGCCTGGCTGGTTTTGTCACCAATGTGAGGAGCCGCCACTGGCACGGCCCCCCAAACCACCCCCCACTGCCCCCAAATCCGAATTTTCTTCCATATTTTTTAGGGCAAAAAGAACTGAAGCTGTTTGAACTTGCCCTGGAAGCACCACCCGCTCCAGACCCAGCCATTTGGGGTATTTTCCAGTGGGTTTTGGGGCGTTGTACAAGACTTGCAATATTCTGTCTGTACAGCCATCATCGCGTTCTCCATCGGCCCCTCTGGGGCGGCAAAGCTGGAAGTACCAGGAATTTGGGATATTTTTCCCTCTATTTGTGGATTAAAAATAAAATTAAAAAAAAAAAAAAACCAAAAAAAAAACAACCCAAAAAACAATTTGCCCGTTTTCTACAGAATTCAACCCAAAACCCAACCGAATCTGAGCTATGTACACACAGCCATGTCTATACACACAGAGATGGGAAGGGGGTTCAGGGGAGATGCCGGCGTTGTCCCGCTTTCCTGGGAAACACCCAACGCCTCCTGGGGGGCTCCAAGACAAAAAAACAACCCAAAACTGCCCCCCAAGATCCCCTCCCCCATGGCCGCTCCCCTCGCTCCAGCTGGCACCTCAAATCCCCTTTTTTCCCTATTTTTTTCTCATTTTGGCTGTTTTTTCCGCTGTCTTCCCCCGACGTGCTCTGCTCTTCCCACCCAAATGGAGCTGTGGGAGGTTGTGTCCATGGATCCAACGCTTCTCTGGCCAGGAAAGGCTCCCTGAGCCAACGCCGGGAGCTGCTTTTTTGGGTTTATTACTGGATTTTGGTGGTTTTGCCTTTTTTTTTTTTTTTTTTTTTTTTCCTCTTCCATGTATTTCTAGCCAGCTCCCCAGAGCTGGGCCGGGCCGGCAGCGATTCCGCTGCTCTCCCAGAGTAGAAATAAGGCTAAATCACCGCAATTCAGCCAAAAGAAAGAAACCCAAAGGAGAATATATATATATTTTTTTATATATATATATATATATATATATATATCTCATCCTCTTCAAAAATAAAAGGAGAGGTCCCGCGGCTGGACGCCGGTGAGTCCCGCGGAGCTGGGAGCCTTTTTCCCCCCAAATCCGTCGTCGCCGTCGTGGTTTATGGTTTTTTCTCCGTGGCAAAGAACACAGGACCAGGAGGATGGGTGGATACAGCAGGAATTCACCGGAAAGAGCTGCCTGAGGGTACAAAATACAGTACAGGACACATCGGCCATCGAGGAAGGACTATTGCTCCCGAGTGAGTGAGTGAGGGATCCGGGTCCTTTGCGACGGAGAAGGCTTAAAAACGGGATAAACGGAAGAAATTCGCTTTTAAAAATCCCTTTAAAAAGAGCGACGGCAGCGGGAGCAGCGGGAGGGGGCCGGACGGACGGACAGACGGACGGACAGCGGCGTGGGGGGTCCCCCAGGGGTCTGCAGCTGTTCCTCACTTCCCAATAAATATGGAGAGAGGGAGATGCCGGATCCGTGGTAATAAATTAAGGAGGCAGCTGATTGGGCTCCCAAAAATGGATTAAAAGGAAAAAAAAAAAAAAAGAAAAGTCCTACAAGGGGTGAAACCGTTGGAGAAGAAGAGGCAAAACTTTGGAATGAGAGCGATGGAGTTCAGAGTTATGGGAAAACGGGGTGAAAAACCGGAATTCTGTACAGGGGCAGTGAGGGAGTGAAAAAGAATTTAAAAAAAAAAAAAGACTATTTGAGAGTGGAAAAATGTGTTTAATAGGAGGTGGCTGGAGGGACCAGGCGGCGCCAGGGCCGGGCCCAGGGGGGCAAAAAAAAAAGACAAAAGGAGGCAAAAAATAACAATAAACCTCCAAAATCCACCCCCAAGGTGCCGGGGCCGGGCGGGGCCACGGATTTGGGGCCGGAAAATCCAATTTGGGTGAAGGCAAGGGGCGGATTCCGGCGGGTCCTGGTGAAACGGGGCCGGAGGCGCCTTATTTGGAGAGAAGGGGAAGATGGTTCGCCCCGTCGAGTTTTTCCTTGTGCTTTGTGCCGGCGCCTCCCCCTTCCCGGCGGGAAACGGGGAGGGGGGGAAAAACGGTCAGAAATCGGCAAAACCGAGGAAATCTTCCCTAATTGTCAGGGAGCCGCCAGCTCGGGGCGGGTGCCAGTTCGGGCGCCTGGAGTTTGCATCCCGGGGAAAAAAAAAAACAAAAAAAAAAAACCCAAAAAAAAACCCCCCAAAAAAAAAAATGGGGGAAAAAGGAAAAAAAAAAAAAAAAAAAAACCCCAAAAAAAAAAAAAAATCCAAAAAGAAACCCCCCGAAAAAAGAATCGTGGAAAGAGGAAAATAGGAAAAAAAAAAAAAAAAAAAAAAAAAAAAAAAAAAAAAAAAAAGGAAAATGAAGGGAAAATCACAAGCCGAGGGAACGGCCGTTGGTCCAAGGTGCCTCCGCTGCCCCCCCCACCCCCGCCGCTCGGCTCCGGGGCCCTCCCGTGCTGGTTTGGATGGGGGGCACCGGGAGGGGAGGGGGCTGCGGGTGACCCCCGTCCCCCCCCCAAAGCAGCGAGTCCTGGGGTCCGGGGGTCCCACGGTGGGAGCCGGGGAGGGGGCGGGGGGGCAGCGGCACGGTCGGGCCGGTTTCTCTCTCTCCGGTGGCGGCAGGAGGGGGGGGCGTGGGGGCTCGGGGACCCCCGTGCCCCACCCTCGCCCCGGGGCTCGGGGGGGGGGGGGGGGGGCCGGCGTCGGGGTCGAGGGCTGGGGGGATCGGCTCAGTCGTCGTCCACGTCGTCGCCGTCGGAGTCGTCACCGGCGCCGCTGCCGCTGCCGGGTCCCGGCGGGCCGGCGCGCCGGTCGTAGAGCTTGTCCCGCTGGCGCTCCTGGATGTCGCGCATCTCCTCGGCGTAGCGGCAGAAGGCGCCGCCGAACTTGGCCCAGGCCTTGTAGGGGACGGTGATGGCGTTGCGGTAGGACGGCTTCACCTCGCTGACCCGCAGGAACACCCCGTACTTGTTGCAGCCCACGTCGAAGAAGAAGCGCTTGGAGTCCACGGTGATGGACGTGCCCTCGGGCAGCTCCCCGTAGAGCCCCCCGCCGCCCGGGCCGCCGCCGCCGGGGCCGCCCAGCTCGTCCTCCTCGCCGCCGTAGTCGTCGATGAGCTTGGCCAGGGCGTCGCGGAACTCGATGAGGCCCTGGGCGGGCAGCGCGATGGTCTGGCCGCTCTGCAGCCCGGGGGGGCCTCCCGCGAACCCCCCCGGGCCGCCGGGGCCGCGGTTCACGGTCTGGCGGATGCGCAGGAAGCGCCCGCGCTGGTTCTCCTTCAGATCCATGTAGTACTTGCGGTTCTCCCGCACCAGGAACTCGCTCTTGAGGGCGCGGCGGGGCCCGGCGCCGTCCTCGCCCGGCGGCCCCGCGGCCTGGGCCAGCTGCTCGGGGCTGGACGGGCCCAGCTGCGCGTAGTGCTCGATGAAGTCGCCCAGGTAGTCGCGGAACTCGGCGGCCACGGCCATGGAGAGCGTGAGGCGGCTCTTGGAGCCGCCCGCGCCCACCTCGGCGATCTTGAGGAAGCGGCCCTTGGCGTTCTGCTTCACGTCCAGGTAGAAGCGCTTGTTCTGGATGTCCAGCCGCTTGGACGCCAGCTCCTGCGTCTCCTGCTCGGGGCCGGCCGCGCCGGCCCCCCCCGCCCCGCCGCGGGCGGTCCCGAACCCGCCGCCGCCGCCGCGCTCGCTGCCGCTGTCCCCGTCCGCCATCTTGTCCGCCCGCCCCGCGCGCCGCCCGCTTCCGGCCCCGCTGCGACACCGCTGACGTCACCGCCGCACCGCCGCCGTCACGTGCGCCGGGGGCCCCGCCCGCCGCGTCCCCGCGCGCCCCCGGAGAAGCTCCGCCCCCCTCCAGGCCCCGCCCCGAAGCCCCCTACCCTCCAATGCCATCGCTCCGAGTCCCGCCTCCAGCTGTCAGTCACCGTCGCCACACCTCCTATTGGTCGCTGGGTCCGAGCCCCGCCCCGCAGCCCCCTCCCCTCCATTGAGCGCAGCGCTCTGCTGCCGGGCTGTCAGTCACGGCCACAGCCGGCTCCTATTGGTCAATGCAGCCCAGGGTCCCGCCCACCTCGGATGTCAGTCACAGACACCGGCAGCTCCTATTGGTCCCTGAAGCCCCGCCCCCAGCTCCTCCCTTCATTGAGCGCAGATTCCCGCCCTTCCCTGCTGTCAGTCACAGCCTCTCACAACCCCCATTGGCTCATGATGCCCCAGGCCCCACCCCCAGCTGTCTCTCACCACCCCTATTGGCCGGTGAGGCTCACAGCTCCGCCCCCTCCAGCCGGGGATGCATGACGTCATGGCCAGCCAGCGTGACATCATCGATGACATCATGGCTGGTCAGTGGCACTGGGGCCACACTTTGGACGGGCAACGGGCAACCTCCGACCGAGCCCTGAGCTGGGCCTGGCGGGCAGAACCCACCAGAACCCGCCGGAACCTTCCAGAACCCGCCCTGTCCCCAGGCTGGGATGAGCTGCCCAAGGGGAGTCCTCGAGTCTGGTCCATGGCCACCCCTAAGGGACACCCCGGGACCCCTCAGGGTCTCTGGGGATCCCCTGGGAACCCTCAGGGACCCCCTGTGGCCACCCGGGACCCTCTGGGCATTCCCTGGTGGTCTCTCCCCAGGATCAGCGCCCTGGGACCCTCCCAGCCCGCAGGGGTGACACCCGTGGGACAGGCCAGCACAGTGTGAGGGGACACTCAGCCCCGGGGGTCCCCTGTGTGTGTGGGGGGGCTGTGTGACCCACCCAGCCCCCCTCGGTGCTCAGGGGCTCCTGGAGCCCAGAGGGGACAAAGCAGCCACGGGACCCACTCGGGGTTCCCCCCCAGTCCCAGGGCAGAGGCACAATGAGATGGGGTCCCCCCACCCCAAACGCCACCCCCAGGCCACGGTGTCCCCCTCAGAGCCCCCCCGTCCCCTCCCACCCACGGTGACACCCCCACAGCCCGAGCCCCCCAGCACAGACACAGCCAGGCTCTCCACACAACCTCTTTATGGGGGGATCTGGGGGGTCAACGGGACCCCGGGGAGGGGAGCGAGGGGGACCCCAGCCCCTCAGCGGGGCAGCTCGTGGGGGAGCAGTTTGGGGGTCCCAGAGCCCCCTGAGTGGGGCAGCTCGTGGGGGAGCAGTTTGGGTCGGGGGTCCCTCAGTGGGGCAGCTCGTGGGGGATCAGTTTGTAGTGGGCACCGCAGGAGGGGCAGCGCTGGGCCTCGCCCTTGTGCAGCCAGAACCAAACCACGTAGCTGTTGTCCTCCTCACCTGGGGGGACAGGGACAGCGTGGGACAGAGGGATGGGGACAGAGGGACAGGGACAGAGGGACATGCATGGGGGACACAGAGGGAGTGGTGGGACAGGGACAGCATGGGACAGAGGGACAGGGACAGAGGGACAGGGGGACGTGCATGGGGGACAGGGACGGTGTGGGACAGGGACAGCATGGGACAGAGGGACAGGGACAGAGGGACAGGGGGACGTGCATGGGGGACAGGGACGGTGTGGGACAGGGACAGCATGGGACAGAGGGACAGGGACAGAGGGACAGGGGGACGTGCATGGGGGACAGGGACGGTGTGGGACAGGGACAGCATGGGACAGAGGGACAGGGACAGAGGGACAGGGGGACGTGCATGGGGGACAGGGACGGTGTGGGACAGGGACAGCATGGGACAGAGGGACAGGGACAGAGGGACAGGGGGACGTGCATGGGGGACAGGGACGGTGTGGGACAGGGACAGCATGGGACAGAGGGACAGGGACAGAGGGACAGGGGGACGTGCATGGGGGACAGGGACGGTGTGGGACAGGGACAGCATGGGACAGAGGGACAGGGACAGAGGGACAGGGGGACGTGCATGGGGGACAGGGACGGTGTGGGACAGGGACAGCATGGGACAGAGGGACAGGGACAGAGGGACAGGGGGACGTGCATGGGGGACAGGGACGGTGTGGGACAGGGACAGCATGGGACAGAGGGACAGGGACAGAGGGACAGGGGGACGTGCATGGGGGACAGGGACGGTGTGGGACAGGGACAGCATGGGACAGAGGGACAGGGACAGAGGGACAGGGGGACGTGCATGGGGGACAGGGACGGTGTGGGACAGGGACAGCATGGGACAGAGGGACAGGGACAGAGGGACAGGGGGACGTGCATGGGGGACAGGGACGGTGTGGGACAGGGACAGCATGGGACAGAGGGACAGGGACAGAGGGACAGGGGGACGTGCATGGGGGACAGGGACGGTGTGGGACAGGGACAGCATGGGACAGAGGGACAGGGACAGAGGGACAGGGGGACGTGCATGGGGGACAGGGACGGTGTGGGACAGGGACAGCATGGGACAGAGGGACAGGGACAGAGGGACAGGGGGACGTGCATGGGGGACAGGGACGGTGTGGGACAGGGACAGCATGGGACAGAGGGACAGGGACAGAGGGACAGGGGGACGTGCATGGGGGACAGGGACGGTGTGGGACAGGGACAGCATGGGACAGAGGGACAGGGACAGAGGGACAGGGGGACGTGCATGGGGGACAGGGACGGTGTGGGACAGGGACAGCATGGGACAGAGGGACAGGGACAGAGGGACAGGGGGACGTGCATGGGGGACAGGGACGGTGTGGGACAGGGACAGCATGGGACAGAGGGACAGGGACAGAGGGACAGGGGGACGTGCATGGGGGACAGGGACGGTGTGGGACAGGGACAGCATGGGACAGAGGGACAGGGACAGAGGGACAGGGGGACGTGCATGGGGGACAGGGACGGTGTGGGACAGGGACAGCATGGGACAGAGGGACAGGGACAGAGGGACAGGGGGACGTGCATGGGGGACAGGGACGGTGTGGGACAGGGACAGCATGGGACAGAGGGACAGGGACAGAGGGACAGGGGGACGTGCATGGGGGACAGGGACGGTGTGGGACAGGGACAGCATGGGACAGAGGGACAGGGACAGAGGGACAGGGGGACGTGCATGGGGGACAGGGACGGTGTGGGACAGGGGGTGTGGGACAGGGACAGCATGGGACAGAGGGACAGGGACAGAGGGACAGGGACAGAGGGACAGGGACAGAGGGATGGGGGGACGTGCATGGGGGACAGGGACAGAGGGACAGGGACGGTGTGGGACAGAGCACAACGACAGAAGGGGACGGACAAACGGACAGGAATGGACACACGAACAGCGCGGACAGGTGCAGGTGGGAGGATGGACACAGGGACGGGGGGGATGGACGGACACACGGACGGGTGGACACGGGGATGAGCAGACACACGGACACTGGGAGGGTCACACGGACAGGAAAGGGACAGACACAGGGACACGGGGATGGTCAGACACATGGACACAGGGACAGACGGACACAGGGATGGTCAGACGCACGGACAGATGGACACAGAGACACAGGGACACAGGCACAGGACAGACGGACACAGGGATGGTCAGACACATGGACACAGGGACAGACGGACACAGGGACACAGGCACAGGACAGACAGACACAGGGATGGTCAGACACAGGGACAGAGGGACAGACTGACACAGGGGCACGGGGACAGGACAGATGGACACGGGGACAGACGGACACACAGACACGGGGACAGACGGACACAGGGATGGTCAGACGCACGGACAGATGGACACAGAGACACAGGGACACAGGCACAGGACAGACGGACACAGGGATGGTCAGACACATGGACACAGGGACAGACGGACACAGGGACACAGGGACAGGACAGACGGACACGGGGATGGTCAGACACAGGGACAGAGGGACACAGAGACACAGGCACAGGACAGACAGACACAGGGATGGTCAGACACAGGGACAGAGGGACAGACTGACACAGGGGCACGGGCACAGGACAGACAGACACAGGGATGGTCAGACACAGGGACAGAGGGACAGACTGACACAGGGGCACGGGCACAGGACAGATGGACACGGGGACAGACAGACACACAGACACGGGGACAGGACAGACACACAGACACGGGGACAGACGGACACAGGGCACTCACAGACGCAGCCCACGATGCGCTTGCTGGACACGGAGGGCACGAGGTTCGGGTCCTCCCTGGTGCCCGCGTAGCGCTTGGGCCGGAACATGCTGTACGGGTCCTGCGGGCACCGGGGCTCTGAGCGCCCCCCGAACCCCCCAGGGCAGCCAGCCCAAACCCGGCATCCCCAGCTCCACCCCGAGACACCCTGTGCCCGACCCCCCCCAGCCCCGGGACCCTCCAAGGGCACCAAACTGGGACCTCCCTCCAGATGGCCCCGGCACCCCCAAACCCCCCGGGACGCCCCGATCTCCTCACCCCTGACCCCACCCCCGCCAAAGGCACCGAAACCCTGAAATAACCCGAGCCCCTCACCACCCCCCGAGCCCCCCGCGGCTCCCCCGGGCACCATCCGCCAATCCCTGCCCCTCCAAGGGCAGCCGAACCCCGAAACCGCCCCGGAGCCCCCCGCATCCCCTGAGCCACCCCCGACCCCAGCCCCGGCTCCCCCGGCACTCACCAGCCCCTTGTTCATGGCCTTCATCACCTTCCGCTCCAACCCGGTCGCCTGCTCCTCATCGCTGGCCAGGTTCCCTGCGGGGCGCCGTCACACCGGGGCTGCACACACCGCGCCCCGCTCCCCCCCGCTCCTTCCCCCGCTCTCCCCCCCGTCTCCCCGCTCCCCCGTCCCCGCTCACCGGGCACGCTGAGGTGGCGGGCGGGCGGGGCGCGGGCGGACGCCGCGGGCAGGAGCCGCAGGGCCGCGCTCACCCGCAGTAACCTTGAGGCCATGGCGGCGAGACTGGCGGCACTTCCGGCACGGGCGGAAGCGGAAGTGACGTTGGGCGGGACGGCGGGACCGACAGAGGCAGCGGCGCGCCGCCACCGGAGCCACGCCCACAGCCACAGAGCCCCGCCCCTGACTGTGGCCCCGCCCCTGATAATGACCACGCCCCTGCGGGTGGCCCCTCCTCTCCCCGTGGTGGCCCCGCCCTTTTATGTGGCCACGCCCCCCCGAGCGGGTCCGGTGGTCCCGGGGGGGGGCTGAGATTTTGGATGGGAGATGGGACCCCGAGGGGACAGGAGCAATCCTGGGGGACAGGGACACTCTGGGGACAGGGACACTGAGGGCAGGGACAGTTCTGGGGGGACAGGGACACCCTGGGGGGACAGGGACAATGTCCCCGGGGCCATGGCGATGGGACACCTCAGCACTGGGGGGGCACTGGGGGTTCCCTGGAGGTGACAGCGACACCCCCGGGGGGCACAGCGCCGATGTCCCCAGGCTGCGGGACAACCCCCCCCGGGGGGTGGGGACACCCCCCCGCCCTCCCTGCCTCAGTTTCCCCTCCCCGCGCTGCTTACTCATGGCCATCGATGCCATCGATCCCCCGGCCCGGGGGGGCACAACGGAACCTTCCCCCCGCCCCCGTTTCGGGGCCCGCTCCGGTGGCACCGTCCCGCTGTGACCCCGACACCCGCGGGAGCCGCGGGGAGCGGGGGAAGCGCCCCCGAACCCCCTCCCCAAAAACAAAACAAAAAACCCCAAAACTTTCTTTGGGAAAGTGCAGAAACCACGGGAGGGCCGGGTGCCAGGGGAGGAGGAGGAGGAGGAGGAGGAGGAAGAGGAGGAGGAGGGCAGGACGGGCACAGCACCGCCCGCGCTCCCGCAGCTCCGGCAGAGCCCCGCAGGCTTTGGGGGACCCCCGGCGCCCCCCGGAGCCCCCCGGGGCCATGGGCATCCAGGGCATGGAGCTGTGCGCCGTGGCCGTGCTCATCCTCCTCTTCATCGCCGTGCTCAAGCAGTTCGGCATCCTGGAGCCCATCTCTGCCGAAGGTACCCCCGCCGCCCCCAGCCCCAATTAACCCCGATCGGTGATTAATTGGTTAATGAGGGCTCAGCCCCAGCGCTCCGCGAGCTCCCGGGCCGGGCAGCAGGAGCGGGGTCGGGTTTGGGGTCCCCTCGGGAGGGTTTGGGGGGAAGGGTAGATGGGGATTGGGGCTGGGGGGAGCGGGCAGGGAGCCCAACCCCCCCTGCAGCCCCTCCGGGCGGGGGGACCCACGAGACCGCCCCAAAACACCGGGAATGGGGACCCCCAGAGACCCCCAAATACCTGGGAATGGGGACCCTCACCCCAAAACACCAGGGATGGGGACCCCCGAGACCGCCCCAAAACACCGGGAATGGGGACCCCCAGAGACCCCCAAATACCTGGGAATGGGGACCCTCACCCCAGAGACCCCCCAAAACCCGGGGATGGGGACCCCCACCCCAAAACACCAGGGATGGAGATACTCACCCTAGAGACCCCCCCAAACACCAGGGATGGGGTCCCCCATCCCCGAGATCTCCCCCCCACCCCGTTAACCCCCAGGAGCGGGCAGCGGGGACCCCCAGTGACCCCCAAACCTCCCCAGGGTGGGCCGGGAGGGCTCTGAGCTGGCGCTGACCCCAACAAGCCCCCCGAGGTGGGGGTCACGACCCCACAGTGACCCCCGAACCCCCTGAGATTGGGCACAGGGACCCCCCAAGGCCCCCCCAGGTCCCCTCGCACCCCGAGCTGGGGGTCACCCTTGGGAACGCTCCGGGCTCGCAGCCCCGTCCCAAAATCGCTGAGCAGGGGCTCCCCGAGCTGCAATTATTAATGAAGCATCATTTATTAATTACCTTCCGCCGGGCCGGGCGGCCAAGAGGCGGCTCGGGAACGTTCGGAGCCTTGGGAATGCGGGGAAAGCCCCGGGACGCGACACCCGCCGTGTCCGGGGTCACCGGGGAGCTCCGGGACCACCGGGCCGGGTTTGGGGGGAAAGGAGGGGGGTCTTTGGGGGTTTTGGGGCACAGGGGGTGTCTCTAAGGGGTTTTTCCCCGAGTGGGTTTGGGGTGCAGGGGGTCTCTAAGGGGCTCTTTGGGGTGTCCCCAAGGGGGTCTTTGGGGGTTTGGGGTGAAGGGGTGTCCCAAAGGGGGTTTTGCAGGTGGATTTGGGGTGCAGGGGGTGCCCCTAAGGGGGTCTTTGGGAGTCTGGGGCACAGGGGGGTCTCTAAGGGGGTTTTCCCTAAGTGGGCTTGGAGCACGGGGAGCGTTCCTAAGGGGGTCTTTAGTGCGCAGGGGGGGGGCCCCTAAGGGTTTTTTCCCGGTGGATTGGGGATGCAGGGTGTTCCTAAGGGGGTTTTTGGGTGTTTTGGGGCACAGGGGGGTCTCTAAGGGGGTTTTCCCTAAGTGGGCTTGGAGCACGGGGAGCGTTCCTAAGGGGGTCTTTAGGGTGCAGGGGGGGGGTCCCTAAGGGTTTTTTCCCGGTGGATTTGGGGTGCAGGTTGTTCCTAAGGTGGTCTTTGAGTGTTTTGGGGCGCAGGGGGGGTCCCTAAGAGGGTTTTTCCCGGGGTCTCCCCCCGCAGACAGCGGCGATGCCGACGTGGAGCTGCCGAGCGCCCGGCACCATCCCGAGGGGCTGGAGCAGCTGCTGGCTCGCACCAAGTTCACCAAGCCGGAGCTGCAGTCGCTCTACCGAGGCTTCAAGAGCGTGAGTCGGGGCTCCCCGCACCCCAAAGCCGCGTCCCCCCGCGTCCCCCGGGGTCACCGGCGCCGCTCCCTCGGCAGGAATGCCCCAGCGGCCTCGTGGATGAGGAGACCTTCACGCTCATCTACTCGCGCTTCTTCCCCCGAGGCGGTGAGTCGGGGGTCCCCAAAGCCCCCGGGTGAAGGGGGGGACACCGGGGAAGCGGGCAGTCACCGTGCCGTCCCCGCAGACGCCAGCTCCTACGCCCACTTCTTGTTCGACGCCTTCGACGCCGACCGCAACGGGGCTCTCTGCTTCCAGGTGGGAATTCCGGGTGGGAACGGCGGTGCCAGCAGCGTGATTCATCACATCCTTCCTCCCCTCCTCCTCCTCCTCCTCCTCCTCTCCCCTCCCCGGCTGTGGCCGGACTCTCCGGGATAAAAATACCGGGATCAATAGGGGCTGAATCCCTGGGGCGCCCCGGGATCGATGCGGCGGCGGCGGGGGGCGGGGGGATGGCCGGGGTGAGGGTCCCTCCCGCCGCCCCCTCCCAGGATTTCGCCGTGGGGCTCTCGGTGCTGCTGCGGGGCACGGAGCAGCAGAAGCTGAGGTGGACCTTCGACCTCTACGACGTGAACAAGGACGGCTGCGTCAGCAAGGAGGTGACAGTTGGGGACAGCGGGGGGGCTGGCGGGGTGGAGACGGGCAGAGGGGGAGCTGCCAGCGCCCTGTGTCCCCCCAGGACATGCTGCAGATCATGAAAGCCATCTATGCCATGATGGGCCGCTGCACCGAGCCCGCCCCGGGGGCCAGCGCGCCCGCCCAGCACGTGGAGCTGTTCTTCCAGGTGAGGCTGTCCCCGTGTCCCCAAGGCCACCCCCGGGGCCGCCCCGCGGAGCCCCGCTGAGCCCCGGCCGCTGCCTTGCAGAAGATGGACAGGAACGGGGACGGCGTGGTGACCTTCGAGGAGTTCCTGGCCACGTGCCAGGAGGTGAGGGGGGCTCGGGGGCACCCTCCTCATCCTCCTCCTCCTCGTTCTGTCCCGAAATGACGCGCTGGGGACACGGTGGGAGAGGAGGGACAGCAGGAGAGGCACGGGAGCTGGGGCTGGGAGGAGGATTTGGGCAGGCAGGAGGGCTGTGGTGGGATGTGTGGGATGCTGGGGACAGGGAAAGGGTGACAAGAGGAGGGGGCTCAGAGGGGCGTCTCCGCTCTCTCCCTGCCCAGGACAAGGACATCATGAGCTCCATGCAGATCTTCCACAGCGTGCTCTAGAGCCTGCCCCCGCCGGAGTTTTTCTGCTGTTTCGGACAAGCAGGAGGCAGGAGAAATGCAGCAAGTGGCTCCCAGAGACGGGACAGGACAAGGACAAAGACAAGGACAAGGACGATGCCACCAGAGCCCCCGGGCACGGTGCTGCCACCCGCCAGCCTGACCCATTTTGGGGGGCTGAGCCTCCCCTCGACGCGGACCCCCCCCCCCCCCCGCGCGGGGGGNCGGCCCCGGCCCCCCCCCCCCCCGGCAGTGCAGGGACCTGGAACAGCACAAACCCGACCCCAGGGGGGACCCCGGGACGTGGGGACCCTCAGAGATGGGACCCCCGGGTGGGGTCTCCATGTGGGATGGAGCCCCCAGACGCCAACCCAAGCACAGCCCCTGCTGCCCCAGCAGCGTGGGGAGGGCGATTTTGTAATAAACCAAACGGTGACGGTTCAGGGCTGAAATGGACTCGGGGGGACGTGAGAGGCGCGCGGTGTCCCGGTCCCGTTCCCCGTGCCTCTTCCAGGCCCATTCCAGGTCCCGTTCCCAGTCCCAGTCTTGTTCTCTCTCTCTTTCCCAGCCCCGTTCTCGGTCCCGGTCCCTCTCCCATTCCCGGTCTCAGTCTCGTTCCCTCTCTCATTCCCGGTCCCGGTTCTATTCCCAGTCCCGTTCCCCTTCCCTCTCCCAGTCCCATTCTCATTCCCGGTCTCAGTCTCGTTCCCTCTCTCATTCCCGGTCCCGGCTCCATTCCCAGTCCCGTTCTTATTCCCTCTCTCATTCCCATTCCCGGTCCCGGTCCCATTCCCATTCCCTCTCTCATTCCCAGCCCCATTCTCAGTCCCGGTCCCGGTCCCTCTCCCATTCCCGGTCTCAGTCTCGTTCCCTCTCTCATTCCCAGTCCCGTTCTTATCCCCTCTCTCATTCCCATTCCCGGTCCCGGTCCCTCTCTCATTCCCAGCCCCGTTCTCAGTCCCGGTCCCGGTCCCTCTCCCATTCCCGGTCTCAGTCTCGTTCCCTCTCTCATTCCCGGTCCCGGCTCCATTCCCCTTCCCGTTCTTATCCCCTCTCTCATTCCCATTCCCGGTCCCGGTCCCTCTCTCATTCCCGTTCCCTTTCCCTTTCCCGTTCCCGCTCCCGCGGCCCCGCCCCCTGCACCCTCTCCTCTCATTGGCTCTCATTGAATATTTGGCACCGCCCCCTGCGCCATCCCATTGGACAGCCCGAATGGGGCGGGGTCTCGGCGCGGCGACCTTCAGGGGGGCGGGGGCGGCACGTGACGGGGCGGGGCCGGGCCCGCAGCGCCTCCTGGCGGAGCGGGGGAGCGGTCGTGTGTGAGACCCCCGGGACTGGGGGGGGGCGGGAACGGGGGGGACCCCTGGGAACGGGAGAATGGGGAACGGGGGAATGCCCGGGAATGGGGGGACCTCTGGGAACGGGGGGGATCCCTGGGAACGGGGGGGGCTGGGAACGGGGGAATGCCCGGGAATGGGGGGTCTGGGACTGGGAGATAACCCTGGGAACGGGGGAATGCCCGGGAACAGGGGGGACCCCCGGGAGCGGGGTGTCTGAGAACGGGGGGGATCCCTGGGAACGGGGGAATGCCCGGGATCGGGGGGATCTGGGATTGGGGGGGATCCCCTGGATCGGGGCTGGGGGGATTGTGGCGTCGGTGGAGAATCCCTTGGGACCGGACTGAGCGGGTGAGAAACGGGGGTGACCCCCGGATCCTGTGCAGGACCGGGGGGGAATCCCTGGGACCGAGCGGAATCGGGGCGGGGGGAGCGTGCAGGGCCCGGGAGCGCATCCCGGGGGGGCTGCGGGGGTTGCGGGGATCCCGGGGCCGCGGTTCAGCCGAGCCCGGCGCCGCAGGCGATGCGCGGGGCGCTGCGGCTGGTGCGGTTCCGGGGGGCCGCGGGCGGGGGGCCCCGGCTCGGGCTGGAGGAGGCGCCCGGGGGGGACCTGGTGGATCTGAGCGCGGCCGAGCCGGAGCTGCCCCGGTCCATGCGGGAATTCCTGGAGATCGGCCCCCGCGGGCTGGAGCTCGCCCAGAGGTGGGTGAGGCCAAGGGTGACCCCCAAAGAAAGTGGGGGACCCCCAAAGGAGGTGGGGGACCCCCAAAGGTGGGCGATCCCCAAAGGTGGGTGCTGCAAGTCCGGCTCCCCCCCAGCGGTGGAGAAAAGGGAGCCCCAAAATCGGGGGTATCCTCAGGGATCCCCACAGGAGCCGCCACCCAAATCTGCTTGCTGCCTCGGATGACCCCAAATGGGTCACCCCCAGCAGCTGGCCCCCCAAAAACGTGGGCACTCCAAGCCACGGGTGACCCCCCTATGATGTGTGACCCCCAAGAGAGCCTGACCCCAACCAGGGGGTCCCCTCAGCTGCGGATATCCCTAAAAGGATCCCTAAAATGCAGCTGAAGACCCCCCAGAGGGGTGCCCCCGAGTGTCCCCAAGGCGGGTGACCCCCGTGTGGACGCGGACGTGTCCCCGCAGAGCGCTGCAGTCGGGGCAGCACCGCGTGCCCCGGGGGGCTGCACGGCTGCTGGCACCCCTGGGGGACCCCCAGAAGGTGATCTGCGTGGGGCTCAACTACCACGACCACTGCCAGGAGCAGGCTGCCAAGGTGCCCAAGGAGCCCCTCATCTTCAGCAAGTTCCCCAGCGCCATCGCCGGCCCCTTCGATGACATCGTGCACCCCCAGGACACCAGCGTGGGTACCCCGGTGTGTCCCCACCCCCGGGACAGCCCCCCGGGGATGGCCCTCCCAGCCCCTCTGTCCCCGCAGGAGCTGGACTGGGAGGTGGAGCTGGCTGCTGTCATCGGGAAGAGGGGGCGGCACATCCAGGTACCCTGCCCCTGCCTCGGGGAGTGTCCCCTGAGTGTGCCCTGGGAGTGTCCCCTGAGTGTGCCCTGAGTGTCCCCGCCTCGGGGAGTGTCCCCTAGGAGTGTCCCCTGGGAGTGTCACCTGAGTGTCCCC
>NW_024506332.1:3078812-3123581 GCF_017590055.1 Onychostruthus taczanowskii | reverse complement strand
GGGGGCTCCCTGGGAGTGTCCCCTGAGTGTCCCCACCTCGGGGGCTTGTCCCCTGAGTGTCCCCTGAGTGTCCCCTGAGTGTCCCCGCCTCGGGGGTTCCCTGGGAATGTCCCCTGAGAGTGTCCCCGCCTCGGGGAGTGTCCCCTGGGAGTGTCCCCTGAGTGTCCCCGCCTCGGGGGCTCCCTGGGAGTGTCCCCTGAGAGTGTCCCCCCGCTGTCCCCAGGAGGCGGAGGCGCTGGAGCACGTACTGGGCTACACGGTGGCCAACGACGTGAGCGCCCGGGACTGGCAGATGCGGCGCAACGGGCGGCAGTGGCTGCTGGGGAAAACCTTCGACACCTTCTGTCCCCTGGGGCCGGCCATTGTCACCAGGGAGGCGGTGCCAGGTGGGGCAGGGATGCCACCCTGACCCTTTCTCAGCTGGCACCGCTGCCATCACAGCCCCGCTCTCCCTGTTCCCCCATGGTTTTCCCCTCGCTGGGGTCACGGTGGCACTGTCCCCACGTCCCCCGTGTCCCCTGTGTCACCTCCTGCAGATGTCCACAAGCTGTGGATCCGCTGCAGCGTCAACGGGCAGCTCATGCAGGACAGCAACACCCAGCACCTCATCTTCGGGGTGCCCGCCCTCGTCGCCTGGGTGTCCCGGTAGGAACGGGGGCCTGGGGACCCCCAAAGCCCTGGGGGCCGTGGTTGACACCTCCTGTGCCCCCCCAGGTTCGTGACACTGGTCCCTGGGGACATCCTGCTGACAGGGACCCCTGCGGGAGTGGGGGTCTTTCGGAAACCGCCCGTTTTCCTCAAGGTGAGGGGAAATGGGGGGATCGGGGGGGACACGGTGGAGCCCCGTGGGGACAGGTGCCACCGTGTCCCCCCTTGCAGCGTGGTGACGAGGTGCAGTGTGAGATTGAGGAGCTGGGAACCATCTGCAACAGGGTCGTGTGATGGTGGAGAAGCGCCCCAGGTCCCACCACCGCCCAGGTCAATAAATCCAGGAGCCATTGGGTCACTGTGCCCCTTTTATGGGTCTGGGGGCTACAGCTGGGTGAACTGGTGGATGAAGGCTGCCAGCTTCTCCCGGTTGGAAGCAGACTGGAAAGGCTGGGAGAGCTGCAGGGCTGGTCCCGTGGGGGTCTGCATCTCCTCCAGCACCTGGGGGGGCACAGGGAGGTCACGAGGGGAGGGAGAGGGGCAGCGAAGTGTTGGGGGGCTGGGGGAGCTGTGCTTACCCCCATGTCCTTGAAACTCTGCAGGGAGCTCAGGGCCAGGCTCCTGTCAGGGTACCCTGTGGGCAGAGAGATCCCCAAGAACCCCCAAATGACACCTCTCAGGAACCCTCAGCCTGGCTTGGGGGTCACTAAAACAAGACCCCCCCCCTTATTTGACTCACCATCCTCATCCTCGGCCAGGAATTCCAGCAGTGCCTCCACGTAGTCTGCCTCTGCAGTGGGGAGGGGCGTCAGATCCCACCTGCCGGGGCTGCAGCCATGCCTCAGTGGCCCCAGGGAGTCCCAAGGGGTTCCCCACGTTGGGGGGTCTTACCGGGCTGGGGCCAGGGGGGTCTCTGCAGGAACTGCACCGCCCGGCCGTAGGTCTGCAGCACGGGGCTCAGGAGGCGGCAGAGGAAGAGCAGGAAGCCGGGGAAGCCCTGGGGCTCGCGGAGCTGGGGGGGTACACGGCCAGATTTAGGGGAGACCACCCTCCCCCAGCCCGGGGGGCAGTGGGGGGACCCCCCAGTACCTTGTAGCACTGCTTGGGGACGCCGTGCTCGCTGTCACTGTCGCTGTCATCGCTGAAGAAGCCCAAGGACTGTCCCCGCCAGAAGCGGCGGTGAGGAGCCACGTCACAGCCCCAGCGCTCGCCCTCTGCCTAGGGGACAGCAGGCTGTCACCTCACCTCGCAGCCACCCTGCCCCTGTGCCCCACGAGACGTCCTGGGGGGGTCACCCACCTCCTCCTCCTCCAGCAGCCCCCCAAGGATGAGCTTGTCCAGGATGTCCAGGCTGTGGCAGTCAGGAGGCTGGCAGGGCTGGGGACACAGCAGAGGGGTGACAGGCCAGCCCTGTGTCCCCACCTGGAGCCCCAGCAGGGCTGGGGAGGACAGGCCAGCCCCGTGTCCCCACCTGGAGCCCCAGCAGGGTGGGGGGCAGCAGCTGCAGCAGCTCCAGGATCTTGTGGAGCAGCTCGTCCCGGCTCAGCACGATCCTGGTGAGGCTGGAGGGCGGCCCCAGGATTGGCAGCACCTCCAGCAGCAGGGCACGGATGGCACAGGCTGATGGGACAGGGGTGTCACCTGCCCTAGAGTCACTGAAGCCCCCATCACCCCCAGTGTCCCTGACCTCTGGCATCCCCAATCCCCCCATCCCCATTCCCCAGTGTCAATAAGCCCCTGCATGCCCAGTGCCACCGAGCCCCAATATCACCAACCTCCCTGGCACCACCCATCCCTGCTGTCCCAAATCCCGCTGCCATCGACCCCCACGATACAAACACCACCCCTGGTGTTCTCCAGAATGCAGCCACCACCCCTTCCCGGTGTCCCCCATTCCCCCAGTCCCTCTGCTCCCTGGTGCCACCGCTGTCCCCCCGTCCCCACTCACCTCCCACGGCCTCCCCAGCCAGGTGGTGCCGGACCCCGCCCGCCAGCTGGCCCAGCCGTGCCCGGGCCGAGGCCTCGGGGGGCCCCAGAGCAGCCCTGGGGGGGCGCAGGGGGGGCTGCAGCAGCCGCAGGCTGTGCCCCACCAGCGCCCGCAGCTGCCCCGAGAAGCCCACGGCCCGGCCCCGCAGCAGCAGCTGCTCCAGCAGCTCCGAGAAATCCCACATCAGCCGGGGCAGCAGCACGGCCTGGGACACAGGGGATGCTGCTGGAATGCTGCTCTGAGGGGGGGGATTGCCACCGGGAATGCTGCTTGAGGGGAGGGGATTCTCACTGGGAATGCTGCTCTGAGGGGAGGGGATTCTCACTGGGAATGCTGCTCTGAGGGGAGGGGATTCCCACTGGAAATGCTGCTCTGAGGGAAGAGGGGGATTCCCACCGGGAATGCTGCTCTGAGGGGAGGGGATTCCCACTGGAAATGCTGCTCTGAGGGAAGAGGGGGATTCCCACCGGGAATGCTGCTCTGAGGGGAGGGGATTCCCACTGGAAATGCTGCTCTGAGGGAAGAGGGGGATTCCCACCGGGAATGCTGCTCTGAGGGGAGGGGATTCCCACTGGAAATGCTGCTCTGAGGGAAGAGGGGGATTCCCACCGGGAATGCTGCTCTGAGGGGAGGGGATTCCCACTGGAAATGCTGCTCTGAGGGAAGAGGGGGATTCCCACTGGGAATGCTGCTCTGAGGGGAGGGGATTCCCACTGGGAATGCTGCTTGAGGGAAGAGGGGATTCCCACTGGGAATGCTGCTCTGAGGGGACAGGGGATTCTCACTGGGAATGCTGCTCTGAGGGGACAGGGGATTCTCACTGGGAATGCTGCTCTGAGGGGACAGGGGATTCTCACTGGGAATGCTGCTCTGAGGGGACAGGGGATTCTCACTGGGAATGCTGCTCTGAGGGGACAGGGGATTCTCACTGGGAATGCTGCTCTGAGGGGAGGGGGATTTCCACTGGGAATGCTGCTCTGAGGGAAGAGGGGATTCCCATTCTGTTACTGGAATGCTGCCCCCAGGGAAAGAAGGGCGATTCCCACTGGGGAAAGGAGGGTGATTCCCACTGGGCACACTGCCTTAGGGGAGGGGGCAGTCCTGCTGGGAATGCTGTTCTGAAGCAGAGGGGGATTCCCACTGGGAATGCTGCTCCCAGGGAAGGGGATGGAAGCCTTCTCCCACCTCCTGGTGCCTGTGGAGCAGCAGCGCCGCGGTGATTCCCACGGCTGTGACGGCAGAGCAGGCTCTGGAATCTGCAGTGGGGGAGAGGCACTCGTTATCCAGGGGGGATTAACCTCCACCCCATTCCCGAGCAGGGAACACCATCCCAAGGGATGCAGGGACCCCCTTACCGCTCAGGGCGTGCAGCCCCAGCGCCGTCACCAAAATCTCCTCTTCACTCCCCGAACTGGGACGCGAAGCCTCCACGGTCCCCACGTCCAGAGGGCTGGGAAGGCAGGATGAGAGCGGTGAGGAGAGAGCCAGGAGCAGAGATCCAAGGGGAGCACTGCCCCCAGGGGGCTCAGCTCCTCACCTCCTGCCCAGGATGGTGGGAAGCAGCAGCTGCTCTGGACGATTCCCGGTGAGGACTGGCCCCACGAGGTTGTTGTCCACAAATTCCTGGGAATGAGGATGAAGGAGCCTGTGGGTGCTCGCAGCCCTCAGCACCAGGAGCTCACCCAATCCCAGGGCTGGGAGGAGCACAGATTTCCCCAGGATGGATTCCAGATCCTCCCAGGCAGCCCAAACCCCACCAACACCCAGGAAGAGCCTCCCAGTGCGGGATGGATGCAGGGATCTGCCGTACCCGTAAGGAGAAGGGCTGAGAGAAATCCACCTGGGCACAGCCACGGTGCTGGCAGCTCAGCAGGGCCTGGAATGCTGCCCAGAGACACGAGCCGACCCCGAGGGGCTGAGGGGGCTGCCAGGAACGGCATCGAGGGATTAACAGCACATTTGGGGGATGCCACTCCCCAGGGATGCTCCCAGAGATCTGGGCTATGCCTCTCCCTAGGGATCTTCCCAGTGCTTCCTAGAGGTTTTGGGGAACACTGATCCCCAAGGGACAGTGCCAGCGCTTTGCGGGGACCCCCTCTCACCGCTCCATCCCGCTCCACTCTGCCAGGAGCCACGTCGTAGGCGATTCCCACCGGGACCAGCAGGACGTCGGGCACGGTCCCGTCGCGCAGCGCCCGCAGCAGGCGGAGCAGCCAGCGCCGGGCGGGCTCCGCCAGCCGCAGGGCAGCCGAGGGCTCCTCCAGGAACAGCACCAGGGGCTGCCGGCTCCGCAGCACCTCCTGCACGTACTGGGGAGAGACTGGGAGTGCTGGGAGCTGCCAGCGCCGCCCCCGAGGCATTTACAGCCCAAGCTGCACCTACCGCGTCCAGCACAGCGCCAGCGAGCCCCTCATCCCGGTCACTCCGTGCCGGTGCCATTCCTGAAGGCAGGAAAATCCCTCCCAGGCGTTGGAGCAGGGATCTGGCGAGGGAAGGACAGCGTGGGCAACCCCTGCGTGGCCCAGGATGCCCGGGGAGCACCCCGGGGCGCTGCCTCACCGCAGGCGAGGGCTGGTCCCGGCGCTCACGGTCACCCGGGGCAGCCCGATGCCCTGGGACAGCAGGAGGAAGGACAGCAGGGGCCCGTCCACCGGGGACTGGTGGCTGCACAGGAACACCAGCGGCACCTCGGGCTGCAAGCAAGGGATGAAATGCAAGCTGGGGTGAATTGCCGGCGTTGCAGGGGCGGGGAGGGCCCGGCGGGGCTGCCTACCGTCCTGGCAGCTCGCAGCACCATCTCCAGCTGCCCCCGGTGCAGCTGCACGCCCAGGAACAGACGGGTCAGGAGCTTGGGGAGCAGCCAGTGGCACAGCCTGTGGGGAAACTGGGAATGAGGAACTCTGCCGTGGATGGGGCTTCCCCAAACCCTCCCTGCCTCAGTTTCCCCCAAATCCCTGCTCAAAATTCCTGCTTTTACCACATGTGAAAGGCTGTGTGTGATGAGACATCCTCCTTTCCATTGGCAGCCAGAGCTGCCATCGGGAATCCCGCATTCCCTCCATATTCCTGTCCCACTTTGGGATCCCCAAGTGCTCTTATTCCCAGGGAAACACCTTGCCCTTTAATGGCTCAAAAGTACTCTTTATGAGTGTCCCACTTTGGGATCCCCAAGTGCTCTTATTCCCAGGGAAACACCTTGCCCTTCAACTCAAAAGTACTCTTTATTCCCACTGGATCAGACAAGCAATGAAGCCCCAGATTCCCAGCTGTCAGCGCTGGGATGGGAAAAGGAAAAGGAAAAGTTTTCTGTGCTTCCCTCCCTCCTGCAAGGTTTGGATTTTCCCACTCCAGCTCGAACTGGGGGAATGGCCCCAGGACCTAGAGAGGGCAGCCAGCCAAAGGATCTGTGTGCAGCCAAAGGATCCCAAAATATCCCCCAAAAGGATCCCAGGAAACCACCCAACGGATCCACGTGCATCCCCCCAAAACCCCAGAATGCCCCAAAAAGGATCTGTGTCCATCCCCCGGAGAATCTCCCTGGAAGATCCGTGACCTCAGCAGCAGAGGGGAGAGCGGGGCCTGGATTTCCCTCAGGATCTGGCAGATCTCCTCCTTGCAGAGCTGCTGGGATCCCTCATCCCCTCCCGAGCCAGGCTCCCGGCCGGAGGCAGCATCCTGCACCCTGAGGGGGAGAGCAGGGCAGGGGGGAGCCCCCAGCACCCAGGTGTTGGGGTGCAGAGAGCTGGGTTCCAAAAGGATGGCCAGGACTGGGGGCCAGCCCCTCCCGGGACGACCCCAGCCGCTCCCACCCACCTCCTGCTGCTGCAGATCCGCGCCAGGAGCTCCCCGGCGCTCTCTGCTGGAATTTTCCACTCCCAGGCTGCCAGGAACCCACAGACCCTCCGCACCAGCCAGCCCCGGAACCTGGAGGGGACACACGGTGACATCCTGGCCGGGGGGGGGGCTTTCCCACCAGGATCAGAGCCCCCCCAGCCTGCCCCTCTGCCAGATTCAGGACATTGCTCCCTATTTCACAGCTGGAAATGTTGAGGCGCTGGTGAATTGATGCTTCAGGTTGCCCAGCAGGAAGGAAAGCTGGGATTCAAACCTGGGATTCTCAAATCACGGAAATTTCCCAATCTATCCCCAAATCTGCACTGAGGGCAGGGTGGGAGGGAGCTGTGGGACACCCCAGAGCATGCAGGAAGGGCTGGAGTGAGACAGGGGAACTGCAATCCCTGTGATCCCAATGGATTCTTCCAAGCGTTCCAAAGGTGAAACTGGGAACATTTGGAACTGAATGGAGAATAATGACCCGACTTGGGAAGGAGAAAAGCAAAAAATGAATAATCCAGGGATTGCTGTCTAAAGGGGAGTGAAGCTAAAGCAATCTGGCACCTCAAAAATGAAAATATCTGGAAATGGCTCTGTGGCAGCTCCTGCCCAGAGGAAAAGGGGGGATAACTACAATTTTGCCTTTCCTGGTATTTTTCCTTCTAGGAGGAAGTGGCTGTTTTCCCTTTTCCCTGTGAGCCAGAGAGAAGAACAACCCTCCACCTCCCCGTTCTTCCCACCAAGACCCCAAATAAAGGCACGACCCCAAATCCCCAATCCCATGAGCAGAGCGCAGCCCAAACCCTCGGAAGCAACACTTCCAGCCTCCCAAAATTGATTAACGGGCTTGGTTTGTGATAACGAGGAACCAGGGAGGATGGAGAGGGCTTCCCACAGGCATTTTGGTGAAATATTGGGGGAAAAAAGTGTTTGTGCAGGTGTTTTCTGAAGCACAGAGCTCCCCGCTCCTCACCGCGTGTCCGCCTCCGTCAGGCGGCTGGCGTCGCGGAACCCGAGAGCGGCCAGGTCCTCGGGGTAGAATCCATCCTGGCAGGAAAAAGGGAATAAACCCCTGCAGGTGCAGACCCCCCCCGGCACCCCAAAGTCTCCTACCCAGCTCCTGGGCGTGCAGGTCTGGCAGCAGCGCCCCGAAACCGGCCGGTGGTATTTGCCCAGGAAGGGGATGAACACTTCCAGCTTCGGGCCCGAGCGGCTGGTCCACGTTTGGATCTGAGCGGGGAAAGGAAAACGGGAAGGGGCGTCTGGGAATGCCAAATGTGGGTGGAAACGCCCCAAAACACGCTTGTGGCGTGGGCAAGGAATAAAGGAATTTTAGCTGGGACAAGCTGGTGGCACTTTTTGGTGACAGCGTGGAGCTGGAGCAGCCTGGACGCAGGGGAATTAACCTGGCTCTGGGGGATCAGCACCCTGGCACTGGGTTTTCCCTCCCTCAGAGACAGAGATCCAGTGGGATTAACCCAGATCCAGTGGGATCAGCTGAGAAATATGGGCCTGGGGGGGGGGCTCAGTGGGATCTGGGGAAACCCCAGACCCCTCATCAGCCCTTTCCATCCTCACATCCAGAGTCAGAGGGTACCCTGGAACTTGGGATTACAATTCCTTGGTCCCTAAATCGGGATCCCCCTTCCCTTTCTGAGGGGTGGGGCTGACAAATTTCATTTCCTAAATAAAGAAGGGAAAAAAAAAAAAAAAAGCAAATTTGGTTTAAAATGTAGCTGGTGAGAAGAAAAGAAGGGGAAAATGAGGAGACCCCGGTATGATTTTGGAGGGGATTCACGAGGGGCAGGCTGGTGGCACAGAGGGTCCCTGTGGTGTCACATACCCTGGGGGGTGTCATGGCTGGGGGGACACCCCCAAACTGGGGAGAAGAAGAGGCACTGGTGCTCGAGGGTCCTTGGAAAAATCCTGCAGACAGAAACAAATTCCTATGGAATTGGGGGTGGTTGAGGGGGTTACACATCCCACACTGACCCCTCACATCTCACATCCCCTACAGAATCTGAGGGGTTACTCACCCCACATCCCCTAGAGAATTCGAAGGGTTACACACCCCATATCCCATACAGGATTTGGGGGCTTACACACCCCACAGTGACCCCTCACACCCCACATCCCCTACAGGAATTTGGGGGGGTTACTCACCCCACAGTGCCCCTCACACCCCACATCCCCTGCAGGATTTGAGGGGTTACTCACCCCACATTGACCCCTCACACCCCACATGCCCTACAGGGAATTTAGGGGGGTTACACACCCCACAGTGCCCCCTCACACCCCACATGCCCCACAGGAATTTGGGGGGGGTACTCACCCCACACTGACCCCTCACTCCCCACATGCCCTACAGGGAATTTAGGGGGGTTACACACCCCACAGTGCCCCCTCACACCCCACATCCCCTGCAGGATTTGAGCACTTGCCCCTGCACACCCTCAGGGCCCGCCAGGCCCAGGTGTGGGGCAGCACCCCCACACAGCCCCACAGGATCCCCCCGGCCCGGCCCCACGCCACGCTCGGCCCGGGGGGCTCGGCCCGGGGGGTTCGGCCCGGGGGGTTCGGCCCGGGGGATGAGGGCCTCTCCACCCTCCCAGGCCCCACCAGGACCCCCGGCCCGGGACAGCCCCCGGCCCCTCCACGGCCCCACCGGGGGGTCCCGGTCACCTCTGGGCTCCCCAGCCCCGCCGTGCGTCACCGGCCTGTCCCTGTCCCTGTCCCTGTCCCCGTCCCCCCAGGGCCAGCAGCCCCCCAGGCCGGTCGCCACCAGCCCAGGGCCAGCAGCCGCGGTGTCGCCGTCCCCAGCTGTCCCAGTCCCACGCCTCCGAAGCCCCGGGGCTGCAGCGGCCTGGAAAGGCCGAAAGGGCCCCGGTTCACCTGCGGAGGGGCGGGGGCCTCGCACCTCCGGGACCACCCCTGGAAAAGGGGGGAAAACAAAGAGAAAGGAGCGGGGAAAGGAGAAGAGGCAAAAGGCAAATAAACAAACAAACAAACTAGGAAAAGGGTGGTGGAGCCTCTTTCCCTTCTTGTCTCTTTTTTTTTTCTTCCTCCTTTTCTCCTTGTCCTTTCTATTTTGTTCTTGGTTTTTTTCCCCCCACCTCTTTTTTCTTGTCCCTTTGCTTTTATTCTCCTTTTATACCATCCTTTCTTTTCCCCTTTTCTCTCATCTTTTCTATCCCCCCCTTATTCCAGATACCACTCCCAAATGTGTTCCCACAGGTGCAAGACTGCCCCGATGCCCCCCTGCCCCCATCTTTGTTCCCCCAAAACACCTAAAAAGAATTCCCCCTTCAATTTCCACAATAAGTCAAGATCAGGACAGCAAACGCCAACTCCAGGCTCCTTTTTCTCCATTTATTTATTTGTTTTTTTCCATCCAGGAGCATTCCCAGCCCCCAGGAATCATCGCCCTCTCAGTGGGGCTGGGGCCACAACGTTCCATTCTCCCCCAGCTCCCACTTCCCCAAACCCCTCATTTCTCTCCAGATTTGGCCTTTGGGGGCTGCTTTTCCCCATTTTTAGGGGCCTGGGGACATTCCCAAGCACTGGCCCTGAGCTCCCAGAGGGAATAACCCTTGCCCTCCCCCTTGGAGCTCTCAACCCTCATTTCTCTCCTCCACAGCTCCTTTTTCACCCCAAAGTGGACTCTGGGCACCCCCAGCTCGCTTTTCCTTCCCCCAGTGGCAAATCCAAAACTCTTTCCCACCAGACCCCTTGTCTCCCCCCTTTAATAACTTTTTTGGGTGCTGACAGCCCACAGTGACCCTGGGGGGTCTGACACAGCCCCCCAAAGTGGGGGGATACCCATTCCAGGCACTGCTGGGGCCGGGATGGGATCCAGGAACCCAGCACCACCTTCCAGCTCCACCTGGGGAGGGTCAGGACCCAGGTGGGACCCTGGATTTGGGGTGGGGAGAGTGACTATCCCAGCATCAGGATGGGTGGCTCACGGAATCCCCTGCTCTACCATCTCCTCCTTCTCTGCTTCCAGAAAGTTCCACCTGGAGAAGGCAAAATCCCAGCTCTGTGAGCTCTCCCAGCCCTTCCCAAGCCCCCTAACCAGGGGAACACCAGTGTGTCTCCCTCCAAGGGCTGATCCACCAGCACAATTCCCTGTGCAGCGTCCCACTCCGTGTCAGACCGATCAGGAATCTCCCTCCAGCTCCACGCCAGGGTCACAAATGCTGGTGAATTGGATCTGGGAGGAGGAAGGAGGGGAGGGAGGCCGAAGGCTGCGGCTCAGGTAGGCTTCCAGGGATTTCAGCAGCTGCCTCGGCTTCTTTTTGGTGGATAATTCCAGCTCTGGAAAGGTCAGAGGGGGAAAAGGTTGAGGGGAGCAGACCTGGATGGTGTCAAGGGTTCAATACATCTGGTGTCCTGACATTTTCCTTTGGGAAAGGGCAGGCCTGTGCTTTCCTTGGGAGGAGGGAGCACTGTGCCAGCCTGAGCACCCTAAAATTGGAGTGCAGGGAAGATGGGGTGAAGCTGGAGCCCAGCAGGGCCAGCAGGATCCTGATTTCTGAGGGATACACTACTCCCACTGACAGCAATCCTCCCTAGAGTAACCAGCCTGAGCACCCTAAAATTGGAGTGCAGGGAAGGTGGGGTGAAGCTGGAGCCCAGCAGGGCCAGCAGGATCCTGATTTCTGAGGGATACACTACTCCCACTGACAGCAATCCTCCCTAGAGTAACCAGCCTGAGCACCCTAAAATTGGAGTGCAGGGAAGGTGGGGTGAAGCTGGAGCCTAGCAGTGCCAGCAGGATCCTGATTTTTGAGGAATACACTACTCCCACTGACAGCAATCCTCCCTAGAGTAACCAGCCTGAGCACCCTAAAATTGGAGTGCAGGGAAGGTGGGGTGAAGCTGGAGCCTAGCAGTGCCAGCAGGATCCTGATTTTTGAGGAATACACTACTCCCACTGACAGCAATCCTCCCTAGAGTAACCAGCCTGAGCACCCTAAAATTGGAGTGCAGGGAAGGTGGGGTGAAGCTGGAGCCCAGCAGGGCCAGCTGGATCCTGATACCTGAGGGATTGAGTCCCACTGACAGCATTCCACTCTGGAGTAGGTAATTCATGGACAGGGGCTAAGCTACGGCTCCCTGCCTGTGGAGCAGGGAGTGTCACCCACCTCCAGCATCCCCCTGGGGGTGGAAAATAGGAGGCAAAACACCCCTGGGATAGGGAAAAACTGTCAAAACCTCAGTGTGGGGATTAAACTGGGAATGTCTGGACTTCCTGAGCCTTACAGCCCGTGTCACTGGGCTGGGGAGGGAGAAGCTGGGAAGACAGACCCTTGAGGAAGAAGGCAGCGTTGGCCACGGTGCCGTGCTGCTGCTCCCAGAGGCGGGAGAGGCGCAGGAAGGCGGCGGCGTAGAGGTCGTTGAGCACCGCGATCACCTGCTGCCGCCGGTTGCACTCCCTGCACAGGGGAGTACAGGGATCACTGACCACTCCAAGGATTACAAAAGCCTTTAAAAAATGTGGTTTGGGCCCTGTTTGTCTAGCTAAGCTAGTAATAGGTTGCAAGTTCCCATGTGGGATAATGTTGGGAGTGAAGAGTCCATTAAGATGGACGCCTGTTCCTGGAGAGAAATAGAAATCTGCACTTCCATGAACAATAGGTCTGTCCTATGAGAATCCACTAAGGAAATATGGAAACACTTGGAGAAATTCTTACACACAGAGGCACTTTTAAACCAATGAATTGATTAGCAAGAAAACCACCAGCCAATTGGAGTTACAGGTGAGGTCTGTGAAAACTCCATAAAACGAGTTATGTGAATAAAGGACTGGCTTTTCTGCATGAAGAAACTGAGTCCCAACTGATTATTTTTACAACAGGAGAGGGCTCAGCCATCTGCTGGGCAGGGGAACAACCTGGGATGCAGCCTGAGACCCCAAAACCAGCCCTGCTCACCGGGAGAGCCGCTCCTCCTGCAGCGCCTGGATGACGATCCGGGTGATGTTCACAGACATGATGCAGAAGGGAAAATTCTGGAAAACAACCACAATTCCAGCATTAAGGAAGCTCAGCTGGAAAACCCTCCTCCCCTCTGGCATCTCTGGCCCTTTGACACTACATCCATGCATGCACAAATCCATGGGATCCATGCACTGGGATAACAGCCCTACAGAGCCAGGCTTGGATGGATGCTGAGGCCTGAGCCTATCTTGTACCCAGGCTTAAACCCGGACTAAAATGGCTCTACTCACTCCCATTTTCCTGCTGCCCAACTGTCCAGCCTCTTTATCCCACTCCAAGCCAGTATCAAATCCCTAAAATCCCATTCCCAGCATAAATACAGCACTTGGAGCTCTGCTCCAGCCTGGATCGGGGTGGTTCAGCATCCCAAAAAAACTCAGAAGAGAAGGTTTTTGTTCTTCCCTCTCCCAGAGCATGGAGAATTCCAAGGGAGACCCCCTGGCAGGGAGGAGGGGGAAGGTCATGCCTGGGTTTCATGCTGGGAGAGCTGGAAAATCTCCCGTGCCAGCGGCAGCGTCCGGGAATCCAGGACAAAGAACAGGATCTGCATCAGCCCCAGCATTCCCGTCCCACGCAGGTCAGTCCCGGGATCTGCACCTGGAAAAGTGAGCCTGGAGTCACCCCCTGCCTCCTTCCCACTTCCATGGGCTGTTATTCCCTGTACTCCCTGTCACTGCACTTCCAGAGTGCAACAATGCTGGGGATTCCATTTCCTGAGGGAAAGCTTTCAGGCCATTTCCCTGATGGGGCCATCACCTCGCTCACCTGGGCATTACCCAGCCCCTGCCCCACCCCTCCCACTCCCACACCTTTCCAGGAATTACCAGCTTTTTTAGGAATGCAGTACTGGGATGTGCCAGCCAACCAGTCCACATGTCGTACTGGGGCCAGTTTGGTTTAGTTCTTCTGTGGATAAAGGGACTGAGAGTCTCCCTGGGAATTTTGTAGGGATATGGAGAGGAGTGGGAGGATTGGGGTGATCAAACCTGGGATCAATTTTGGGGTCCAAGAAGGACATTGAGGTGCTGGAGCATGTCCAAGGGAGGCCAGTGGAGCTGGGTCTGGAGCACAGGGAGTGCCTGAGGGAGCGGGGATGGAACGGGGAGGTTCCAGGGGAGCTTTGAATGGATTTTGGGGATCTCCCCAGGCAGAGGGCTGCTCCCTGTCCTACCCTGGAAGCCCAGCTCCTCCCAGTGTTCCCCGTAGCGCGGGCAGCCCAGCCTGGAGCGCGTCAGCTGCCGGTAGATGGTCTGCAGGATGCGCATGTGCACCCGCTCCGAGTCATCCAGGGCACCTGCAGGGAGGGAGCCAGCACCCAGGGGCCTCAGGACACTCCTGGCATCTGGAAAACATCCCTCGCTGCCCCAGGAACACCTCCTGGCCCCCAAGAACGTTCCTTGGAACCTAAACTTCCCACCTTGTTAGCTAAAAATGCCCCTTGGCACTGTAAAACCCTCAGCAACCAAACCCATGGCACCCTAAAAGTCTCCCCCGTTTCTCAAACACATCCCTCAGCACCTAAAAGATGCCTCTTGGTCCTCAAAAAACCCCAAACTCACCCCTCAACGCCATAAAAAACCCAGAAAATGTCCCTCAGTGCCCAAAACCAAACCCACACCCTCCAAAAACGCCCTCACAGCACCTAAAAAACACAGCTTGGCACCTTAAAACCCCCTCGGTGCCCAGAGAAGGCTACTTGCCCCCAAACCCACAGGCCCAGGGTTTCCATGTGTGCCCCCCTCATGCCAAGGGAGCAGGTGACTCCCACCCCATGTGCCCCTGGACTGAGGGGCAGAAGGGCCGTGGAGCCGGAGCTCCCGCCTGGAGCTGTGCCCGTAGGAAGGGAGCAGGGATGAGATCCAGCAGGGCACGAAGGGCACCACTCACACTGCGCCATGGCCAGCGCCAGCTCCTGCTCCCCGCGGAGCTGCGGGCGGAGCCGGGGGGGCCCGCAGAGGCAGCGGAGCAGGGCGGCCAGGATCCCGCGGCGCCCCGGAGCCCGGACCTTCCCCTGCAGGAGAAACACCCCGAGCCGCTCAGGGAGCGCGGCCGGCGGCGGGGCAGGGGCTGGTGCCCCGCTCCCGGCAAGGAGCGGAGCCGGAGCCCGGCCGTACCCGGCTGGAGGAGAGCTCCGCGCTCTGGAAGTGCTGCAGCGCCTCACTGAAGGAAATCGGAGGGGGGGCCGCGCCTGCAGGGAGGCAGGGAGCGGGGTCAGACCCCCACGGAGCCCTGGCTGCACCCCCGAATGAGCCCCGGTTCCAGGAGAATGAAAAGGGGAAAAAGGAACTGCCCGCCCCGTCTCGCCCCTCCACCGCAAGTAACGCCCCCCGCTTTGCCCCCACCCGTCCTGAGGTTTCTTTCCCCCTTCCCAGCCCCCTGTTAGTCCCAGTACCTGACTGGATCTCCTCCAGAGCCTCCCACTCCTCCCGGGCCTGGCGCTGCTCCTCGCTGATCCCTGCCCAAGGGAAGGGGTACCGGAGTCACATCTGGGAGGCAGACACGGAGTGGGGGTTCCCCCAGCCCCCCTCAGTACACCCTGGGGCTGTGCTTCCTCTTTTCCGAGGAAAATCCCAACCAGAGCCACCACAAGGTTTGTCTTGGGTGAGTTTGGGGAATGATCTGGGATCAGACGGATTTGACTGGCACATCCCCCCCTGCTTGATCCCTGGGGGCTCGTGGGTGACTTTCCCACCGGGAAACGCCACGATTGATCCAAGAGAAGCAGGAAAAGCTCACCAGGGTCTGGGGGCTGCCCCACTCCGAGCATCAGCTCCTGCAGGACACCTCCCTGCCCCAGAGCTGGAATCTGAGGGGCACAGAGGGAACACAGTGTCACAGAGAGACCCCAAACACCAGCCCACCCCGAATCCTAAGCTCTTCCCCCCAGCAAACAGCCCCTGTGCCCCCGGGAAGGTGGCTCAGGCCCCTTCAGGGAGGGTCTGTACCCTCAGGACGATTTTATGTGGTTGTAACAGCAGATATGGAGCCATGAGGCCAAGAGAGGGGCTGGCACCCCTGAGGTGGGGGCCCCGCGGGTCTCGGCTAGGGGGGCTCCCAGACACGCCGGGAGAGGAACGAGGAACTTGCCGGGGGCACAACGCGCTGCCGGTGCTCCGGCCGCTCCTCGGGCCGCTGCTCCAGCCGCTGCTCCGGCCGCTCCGAGCCCCCGGCGCCGCTCATGGCCTGCGGGGCAGAAGGGGATCGGCCGATGGGAATGGGAGCGTTCTGGCGACCGACACCCCACAGCCACCCCAGCCCCACCGGAGCCCGTCCCATCCCCTCAGGAGCCCGTCCCAGACCCGCTCCATCCCCTCAGGAGCCCGTTCCAGCCCCTCAGGAGCCCGTCCCAGCCCCGTTCCAGCCCCTCAGGAGCCCGTCCCAGCCCTGACCCAGCCCCTCAGGAGCCCGTTCCAGCCCCTCAGGAGCCCGTCCCAGCCCCGTAGGAGCCCGTTCCAGCCCTGACCCATCCCCTCAGGAGCCCGATCCAGACCCGCTCCAGCCCCTCAGGAGCCCGTTCCAGACCCGCTCCAGCCCCTCAGGAGCCCGTCCCATCCCCTCAGGAGCCCGTCCCAGACCCTCAGGAGCCCGTCCCAGCCCCGTTCCAGCCCCTCAGGAGCCCGTTCCAGACCCGCTCCAGCCCCTCAGACCTCTCTGACCCCTCAGCCCGAAGCGGCCGCGCTGCACGCCGGGAGCTGTAGTCCGCACCTCGGCCCGCCAGCGCCGTCACGCGGGACTACAATTCCCGGGGCGCACCGCGCGACGCGGAAACGGAGGCGCACGGGGCGGAGGCGTGGCCCGGTGGGCGGGACGAAAGGGGGTGGGGCAGGGCGGGGCCCAAGCGCCGGAGCTGGAACGGGGGCGGGGCCCGCAACGGGACTCGGGGCTTCCGGGGTGGGCAGAGGGGCGACCGGTCCCGCCGACCGGTGCCAGTGCCAGCTCCCAGTATGCCAGTGCCACCACCGGTGTCGCCAGCTCCCAGTGCCAGCTCCCGGTGCCCAGTGTCAGCTCTCACTTCCCAGTCCCGGCTCCCGGTGCCCAGGACCAGCTCCCGGTGCTCAACGCCACTTCCCAGTGCACAGTCCCAACTCCCAGTCCCAACTCCCACTGCCCAGTCCCAGCTCCCAGTGCCCAGTGCCACTTCCCAGTCCCATTTCCCAGTGCCCAGTCGCAATTCCCGGTGCCCAGTCGCAGCTCCCAGTGCCCGGGACCAGCTCCCAGTGCCCGGGACCAGCTCCCAGTGCCCAATGCCACTTTCCAGTCCCAATTCCCAGTGCCCAGTCCCAGCTCCCGGTGCCCAGTTCCCCTTCCCAGCCCCAGGTCCCAGTACCCTGTCCCAGCTCCCGGTGCCCAATGCCACTTTCCAGTCCCAATTCCCAGTGCCCAGTCCCAGCTCCCGGTGCCCAGTTCCAGCTCCCGGTGCCCAGTCCCAGCTCCCAGTGCCCCTTCCCAGCCCCAGCTCCCAGTACCCTGTCCCAGCTCCCAGTGCCCAATGCCACTTTCCAGTCCCACTTTCCAGTGCCCAGTCGCAATTCCCAGTGCCCAGTCCCACCTCCCTGTGCCCAGTTCCAGCTCCCAGTGCCCAGTCCCAGCTCCCAGTGCCCTGTGCCACTTCCCAGTCCCAGGTCCCAGTACCCTGCCCCAGCTCCCAGTGCCCAATGCCACTTTCCAGTCCCAATTCCCAGTGCCCAGTCGCAATTCCCAGTGCCCAGTCCCAGCTCCCGGTGCCCAGTCCCAGCTCCCAGTGCCCCTTCCCAGCCCTGTCCCAGCTCCCAGTGCCCAATGCCCCTCCCAGTGCCCGCCCCCGCTCCTCCCCGCGGTCCCCCCGCCCCGTGCCCGCCGTTCCCGTTCGTGCCGTGCCGTGCCCGCCGCCGTTCCCGGCTCCGCGGGGCAGAGCGCGGCTCCCGCGGCGCCATGTGGCTGCAGGCGCTGCTCTTCCTCGCCCCCCTTCTCCTCCTCCTCCTCGTCCTCCTCTCCCTCCTGCTCCTGCCGGTCCCGGGCAGCCGTAACCCCTTCGCTACCGACAGCCGCCGCCCGCCCGCGCCGCTCGTCACCGACAAGGCTGTGCGCAGGACAGTCGTCAAGACAGGTACGGGACCGCCGGGGCCACCAAACCCCCGGGGTGGCACCAGCAGCCCGGGGTGCCATCGCCCCCAGGGAGGATCATCCCCCGGGACAGCACACCCGGGCTGCCATCAACTGCCCGGGCTGGCAGCGCCCCCGGAGCGACATCCCCCCAGGATGGCACCGCCGCGGGTGTCACGGACCCCCTAAGGGTGACATTGGCACCCCCGGGGTGGCACCACCACGAGTGTCACGGATCCCCCTAGGGTGACATTGGCACCCCCAGAGTGGCACCGCCGCGGGTGTCACGGACCCCCTAAGGGTGACATTGGCACCCCCAGTGTCATCCCGGGCTGGCAGGTCCCCCGGAGCGGTGTACACCGTGGTGGCACCACCACGGGTGTCACGGATTCCCCTAGGGTGGCATTGTCACCCCCAGGGTGTCACCACCCCGTGTGTCACGGACCCCCCCCAGGGTGGCATTGTCCCCTCCAGTGTCACCGGCCCCGGAGCGACATCCCCCCCAGAGTGGCACCACCGCGGGTGTCACGGACCCCCGCAGGGTGGCATTGTCCCCTCCAGCGTCACCGGCCCCAGAGCGACATCCCCCCAGAGTGGCACCACCGCGGGTGTCACGGACCCCCCTAGGGTGGCATTGTCACCCCCAGGGTGTCACCACCCCCTGTGTCACGAACACCCCCAGGGTGGCATTGTCACCCCCAGGGTGTCACCACCCCGTGTGTCACGGACCCCCCCCAGGGTGGCATTGTCCCCTCCAGTGTCACCGGCCCCGGAGCGACATCCCCCCCAGAGTGGCACCACCGCGGGTGTCACGGACCCCCCTAGGGTGGCATTGTCACCCCCAGGCTGTCACCACCACGGGTGTCACGGACACCCCCAGGGTGGCACTGTCACCCCCAAGGGTGTCACCACCCCGTGTGTCACGGACCCCCCCAGGGTGGCATTGTCACCCCCAGGGTGTCACCACCCCGTGGGTCACGGACCCCCCCAGGGTGGCATTGTTCCCCCCGCGGTGCCACCCTCTCACGGCGGTTTCGGGGGTCCCCCTGCCGCGGGTGCCCCCCGGTGACGCCCCCGTTGCCCCGTTGCAGTGTTCTCGGCAGACAAGGTGCCGGCGCAGCTCGATGCCATCGTGGTGGGCAGCGGCATCGGGGGCCTGGCGGCCGCGGCGCTGCTGGCCAAGGCGGGCTGGCGGGTGCTGGTGCTGGAGCAGCACGGCAAGCTGGGCGGCTGCTGCCACACCTTCACCGAGAAGGGCTTCGAGTTTGACTCCGGTACCGTTCGGGGCCGCCGGTTCCCCCCCCTGGAGCCGAGGGAGGGGCACGGGATACCCTCGGGGTGGGAGCTCCCCTGCTCTTACACATTTTCCTGCTCTTCACCCCCAAAAAAATCCCCTCTGGGTGTGGGATAGCAACGCCCTGAATTCCCCACAGCCAGCCCCTGTGTGGGTCCTGGTGTGGGGGATGTCACCTCAGGACACTTTGTCTTGCTGGCAAACTTCTTGTGGCAAGACAAAGTCCGGCCCTGCGTGTCCCCGAATGGCTGGGTTTGATTATTTACAGCACAGGTGGACAGCAAAGTGTGACAAAACTCCAAAATTACCAGCTAAAATCACTGGTCAGTGCCATCCGCCCCAGCTGGGTGAATCCCAGATTTTCCCTTTCCCTTCCAGTGCCATCCACCCCAGCTGGGTGAATCCCAGATTTTCCCTTTCCCTTTCACTGCCATCCATCCCAGCTGGGTGAATCCCAGATTTTCCCTTTCCCTTCCAGTGCCATCCACCCCAGCTGGATGAATCCCAGATTTTCCCTTTCCCTTCCACGTGGAGCAGATGGGGTGGGGGTGGATAAATAAGAGGTGGCTTTGGGGTGGGAAAATGAAAGAAAAAGGAGGTGAAAATAAGGGAAAAAAGAGGAAAACAAGGGGGAAAATGTCTATTTTAGGGATCCACTATGTGGGGGAGATGCAGGAGGGCTCCCTGATGCGGTTCCTGGTGGACCAGCTGACAGATGGGCAGCTGGAGTGGGCCCCACTGCCAGCCACCTACGACGCCGTGGTTTTGGGGGACCCCCAGGGTGCTGGCAAAACCTTCCACATCCATTCTGGAGAGAGGGAGTATTTCCAGAGGCTGAAGGAGCAGTTCCCTGGGGAGGCGGCGGCCATCGACGAGTTCCAGCGGTTGGTGAAGGTGGGGAACACCAGGGGAGCTTGGATCTGGGGGGGTCACACAACGAGGGGAGCCCCCCTGGCACCTGCATGCTGGGCACCCCCAGGGAATGATGCATCACCCCAAAAGTGCTGGGAAACACACCAATCAGCAAAATCGCCCCTTTCTGCCTCAAAAATGCAGCGTCACAGATGTTTTGGGGGAGATTTCTCTAAATGAGAAGTTGTTTGATTTGGGGCGGAGTCCTTTTCTCAAGAACCATTTCTCTGGGCAACTTTTTGGGGAAGTTTTTTGGGAGGACCTTTCTGGAAGAGTTTCAGTGGGGAAGCTTTTTGGCAGAAGCTTCTCTTGAAGGAGGTTTTTGAGGGAGCCAGTACTACCCTTGCCCACAGCTCCCCAGGCTGCCTGGCAGTGAATTTAAGGGGAAAAAATGCTTTGGAGGAAATCTGGGGTGTGTCTGAGCCCCCAGCTTCTCCCCACAGAGCGCCGGCCGTGGGGCTGTGCTGCTGGGGATCCTGAAGATGCTCCCCAGGTTCCTGGCCAGGCTCCTGATCTGCTCCAGGCTGCTCCCACGCCTCTGCTCCTTCTCCCAGCTGGCCTCACGCAGCCTCAAGGAGGTGGTGGATGGTCTCACCCCCAACCCCGAGCTCCGGGCTGTCCTCAGCTACATCTTCCCCACCTATGGTAGGTGACCAGGAGGCCCTGGGATGATGTTAAAGCCTTTAGAAACAGAAAAAAGGTAAGAACCCCCTTTTGTGGAAGGTTTGCAGGAATGTTCTGGTGGATGCTTCGGCAGCATCCTTGTCCCCAAGTCACTGGCAGGTGACACGTCCCCGTTGCTCATCTCCATCTCTTTCCCTCGGCGTTCCTCATCTTCCCCGTGGGGTGACATCATTCCTGTACAAGGGAATGTTCCAGAACCTCTCCTTTCCCTCCACCCCCTCACCTGGGCTTTGCTCACAGCCCCCCATGCCTTGGTCAGGTTGGTGACCACGGGTTTGCCATGGGGACACCCACACCCAATGTCCTCCCTACTCCTCCAGGTTCCTCACCTTCCTCTCAGTGTCACGTCCAGGGTGCTCCTCATCCTAAAACCTTTAGGATAAGCTCCAAACCCATGATTTGCCCAAACCCCTGGTGTGGATTTGCCCCTTTTCCCCAGGTGTGCTCCCCTCCAAGGCCAGCTTCTCCATGCACAGCATCCTGGTGAACCACTTCCTCCACGGCGCCTGGTACCCCAAGGGTGGGGCGGGGGAAATCGCCTTCCACACCATCCCGGTGATCCGGAGGGCTGGAGGCAACGTCTTTGGGAAGGCTCCGGTGCAGAGGATCCTGCTGGACGCCCAGGGCAGAGCCTGCGGTGAGCACCTGCCACGGGGCTGCTCCCAAAGGGGGGCTCCTTTCACCAGCACCTCATCCTTCCCCCTCTGCCTTTCCCCCGCCAGGTGTGAGCGTCAAAAAAGGCCAGGATTCGGTGGATATCTTGGCTCCCGTGGTCATTTCGGATGCCGGGATCTTCAACACCTACGAGCGGCTGCTGCCGGCGGAGGCGCGGGCTCTGCCAGGTGCGGCTCACGTTAATCCCACCCTGAGCCTCAGGGGAAAGCCGATTTACCAATTAACCCTGGCAAACCTCCGTGGCTCCTGTGCCACAGCCCTCAAAACCCAGCCCTGGCCCGCTCGTTTTGCAGGGGTTTTTCATTCAGCTTCAATTAATTGGCTGTGGTTGGCAAAGTCCTGGTTTGGTGCGAGGATTCCCTAAGGAAAAAAAACACACTGCAGGGCCCTGAAATTCGTGGGAGCTGGAATGTCCTAGAAAATCTGGAAGGGGCAAGGATGGGGGAAAGGGGACAGATGTGCTTGGGAAGGGTCACAGCTGGGTGGAAGGGTCACAGTTGGGTGGAAAGGGGATGGTTGTGTGGGTGGGAAGGGTCAGGGTTTGGTGGGAAAGGACCAGGATTGGAGAAACCACTTCTTTGTATCCGAGGATCCTAAAAAAGCCTGATTTCCCTCAGAACACACTAACTGCCCTTTTCCCTGCACGCTGCAGAGATCCAGGCCCAGCTCCACATGCTGTCCCCTGGCGAGGCGGGTTTCACCGTCTTCGTCGGCCTCAGCGGCTCGAGGGAGGAGCTGGGGCTGGAGCCCACCAACTACTTCATGTACCCGGGGAACGACCTGGATGGAATGTAGGTTTGGCTTCACCTTGGATGTGCTTGGTTGAGCGTAAGGAGATGAATTCCTGGGCAGTGACTCAGCCCCAAAGGAGGATTCGGGGAGAGCTGTGCCCTGAAGCCCGGCTCAGCCCTTCCCTCTCATGCAGGATGAAGCGCTACCTGGCTTCGTCCAGAGAAGAAGCTGCCAACAACATCCCTGTGCTCTTTGTCACCTCGCCCTCAGCCAAGGACCCCACCTGGGAAATGAGGCACCCCGGTGAGGCTGACACCACAAATGCTTGTGAGGGGTTTCAAAACTCCTCTTGGGGTTTGGTGGTCCCAAACAAGGAGTTTCCACTCAGCTATCCATGGCCAAAGCTGGGCAGGGCTCATGGAATGCAGTCTTTGGGATGCCTGGATGAAGGACACGGAACCCCAAAGATCTGGGGGGTTTGGATGGGGAGGGTTGGGGCAGCGACAGGGTGGGATGAGGGTGGGCACAGGGACAAGCACCCCAGCCTTGTCCTCCTGCAGGTAAATCCACGCTGGCCATCGTCACCTTCGCCAGGTACGAGTGGTTCGAGGAGTGGAAGGACAAGCAGGTCCACAAGCGGGGGGATGACTACGAGGACCTGAAGAAGACTTTTGTGGATGCCATCATGCAGACTGTCTCCAAGCTCTACCCTCGCATCGAGGGCCGGGTGAGGAAACACAGGGGTCAGGGGTCCTAAACTCGGGGTTCAGGGGTCCTAAACACGGGGTTCAGGGGTCATAAACTTGGGGTTCAGGGGTCCTCCAGCTCCCCTCTACCAGATGACCAAGGAATCATGGAATGGTTTGGGTTGGAAAAGACCTTGAAGCTCATCCAGTTCCACCCCATCATGAGCAGGGACACCTTCCACCAGACCAGCTTGCTCCAAGCCCCATCCAGCCTGGGCAGACCTGGATGACCATCCCAGGATGATCCTGGCCAGACCCAGCAGCCAGGAACTGCCAGGAAATCCATCCCAGGCCGTACCCCCACAGCCAGGTTCCTGCAGAGGCCTCCCCGTGCTGCTGCCCCTGCAGACCACCCTGTCCCTGTCCCCCTGCAGATCGAGTACCTCTCGGGTGGCACTCCCCTCACCAACCAGCACTACATTGCCAGTCCCCACGGCGAGTTCTACGGCGCTGACCACGGCATCCCCCGCCTGCAGGCCGAGGCCATTGCCACCGTGAGGGCAGACACGGCTGTGCCCAACCTCTACCTGACAGGTGACAGGGCCACCAGTGTCCCCAGAGGAGGAGAACTTTGGGAGACAGGGGTGTGGGCAGGGAAAACCTTCCTGAAATGGAACAAAGGGAAGAGCCGCTGTGGGGCAATGGGATAACGCCTGGAAAAGCAGAATTCCGTGTCCCAGGGGAGGAGGGAAGGGCTGTGCTCCCCCAGCTCTGGGAGGTTGTCCCCCTGCCCAGGGCACGGTGGGGATTTCCTGCTGGAGCCAAGGGAAGGTCAGACAGGGAGGGGGTTGTGGGTTCAGACCCCAGGGATGGTGTGGGGCAGCTGGAAGGTGATGCCCACACCACCACGCGTGGCTGGGATGGAGTGGGGAGTGGGAACTGCTCACAGGGGGACCTCCTCTGCTTCTCCCTCCTTTCAGGGCAGGATTTGTGCCTGGGGGGGTTCATGGGAGCCCTGCAAGGAGCCATCATCTGCGCCAGCACCATCCTCAAGCGCAACCTCTACGCGGACGTGGCGTGGCTGAAGCTGCGCTTGCAGGCCACCAGCTCCAAGAAGGGAGACTAAAGCCTGCCATCCCCCCACCAGGGACCCCTGCCCCCCAGCACACCACCCCACCTCACTCTCAGCTGCCTCACACCTGAAGCAGACCCGTCTCTGTGCCAAGCTGAGGGATTTCATCCAGGATGATTCCCATTCCCAGACAGATTGTGTTGGACCTCACCCCCACCAAAAAAATGCATCCCCTTCCTCCATCATGCCCAGTGCTGGTTCCTGGCCATGGAGAGAGTCCCCAAGAGATGTTGTGGCCAGGAGAGAAGTCAAGATAACCCCAAATTGGGTGGCACCAGCAGCTGCCATGGCTGCTTGATCCCATCAGGATCACTGACCCCAGCCAAAGCCCACCCCCAGCTGCAGCCCCCAGCCAAAGCCCACCTCCAGCTGCAGCCCCAGAGCTGTCTGAGAGCTTGCAGACTGCCCAGTGGCTTCCAGAGCCATTCCTGGGAGCAGCAGGACCCCAGCCCCCCAGTATTCCCAGTGTTTGGGTGCTGCTCTCCCCCACTGCCCCAAGGCATCCGTGGCACAAGCTCACGCTCCTTTAGCCAAAACAAAGTCCTTCTGTCTGCTGGTAAAACTTGGGAACAGGATGAAAGTCCTCTCCAGATGGGAAGGGAAGCACGTGAGACTGGAAGTAATAAAACAGTGATCATGATCCTGGGATTTGTGCCTCATGATGGGTCAGTGGGGCTGGGGGTTGTGAGGGAGAAGGGGAAGCAGAATGGAACGTGGAACAGAATGGAAGGGGAAGGGAGCTGTGGCTCAAAGCCCATGAAACTCACACAGATATTCCAGATTTGGTCACAGGAGAAGTGCCCAGTGCTCACCAAAATCCCCTGAAACGTCTTTGTCCAGGTAAAGCAGACAAAGATGAGAACTTCCCACTTTTTCCTAGGTCTGGGCAAAATTGGACTGGCACAGCACGAGGTTTTCAACTGCTGCCAGTTAAATCTGATTTAATTGTGGGTTTTGGTCCCTCCTTGATCATTTCCTCACTCCCCAGCTTCCCACCACAGCCCTCCATCCCAATTCTTTTATGCTCCATGCCTCTTTTTTGGTGCTTTCCCTACAGGTGTCTCTCCTTCAGGGTACAGCCTCGGTCATCCCCAGTGTCCCCATCTCCCCTGGGGGTTTGTGCCCTTTACTGGGAGTACTGGGGCTGAAACCACCCTGTGTGCCATGACACAGAACATCACTGGCAGCAAATATTCCTCCCAGACACCAACTGGATGTCGATGCCTTGATAGAAATTAGCCTGAAATCCCCCCCAGTGTGACATTTGGGGACAGAAACCCCCCAGGGCAGGGCTGGGACTGAGCCCCTTGGCAGACCCTCAGCTCCCCTGAGGCAGCCTCAGCCTCTGCAGCTGCTCTCTCCACCAGGTCCAGGACAGCCAGGGAGGGGGAGCAGAGCCACCTCCACTACTTGAATTAGACCACCAAAACCACTGAACTGTGCTAAACATCACAGCTTTGAAACTTTGTTTCAATCTAATTAATAATTTAAAATAGTATTCTTAAAAGTAATTTAGGAATAAATAAAGGGCTCTTTTCATCATCATCATCATCCTGCTGATGGAGCAGGAGGAAAACAAAGCCCAACTGCTGAGCAGTGTGAGTGAGCAGGGAATAGTGTGACTGTGCTGGAAAGGAGCCCTGGAAAGAGGCTTGAAGGCTGATCTGGCAAAGAGGGCTAGATCACTCAGCAGAGAGATAATTCAGTGATGGGATGGAATTTGCAGAGAAAGTGAGCTCTGCCAGGAGAGATCACCCAGAGTCAGCCTCTTGGGGAGCCCACGGGCACAGCAGGGAACTGGGGAGGCTGCTCTGGCACCTCCAGCCCAGGTGAGACCCCTCCTGCAGAGCTCCCCCCAGCTCTGATCCAACATAAGAGGGATGTGGAGCTCCTGGAGCAGGTCCAGAGGAGGCCATGGAGCTGCTCCAGGGCTGGAACCCCTCTGGAGCCAGGCTGGGAGAGCTGGGAATGTTCACCTGGAGAGGAGAAGCTCCAGGGAGAGCTCAGAGCCCCTTGCAGGGCCTGAAGGGGCTCCAGGAGAGCTGGGGACAAGGCATGGAGGGACAGGACACAGGGAATGGCTCCCCACTGCTAGAGGGCAGGGCTGGATGGGAGATTGGGAACTGGGAATTGTTCCCTGGGAGGGTGTGAGGCCCTGGCACAGGGTGCCCAGAGCAGCTGTGGCTGCCCCTGGATCCCTGGCAGTGCCCAAGGCCAGGCTGGACACTTGAAGCACCTGGGACAGTGGGAGGTGTCCCTGCCATGGCAGGGGTGGCACTGGGTGGTCTCTAAGGTCTCTCCCAAACAGGAGACAATGTTCCTGTCCCTCCTCTCCCCCCTGCCAGGAGAGATCACCCAGAGTCAGCCTCTTGGGGAGCCCACGGGCACAGCAGGGAACTGGGGAGGCTGCTCTGGCACCTCCAGCCCAGGTGAGACCCCTCCTGCAGAGCTCCCCCCAGCTCTGGTCCAACACCAGAGGGATGTGGAGCTCCTGGTCCAGAGGAGGCCATGGAGCTGCTCCAGGGCTGGAACCCCTCTGGAGCCAGGCTGGGAGAGCTGGGAATGTTCACCTGGAGAGGAGAAGCTGCAGGGAGAGCTCAGAGCCCCTTGCAGGGCCTGAAGGGGCTCCAGGAGAGCTGGGGACAAGGCCTGGAGGGACAGGACACAGGGAATGGCTCCCACTGCCAGAGAGCAGGGATGGATGGGATATTGGGAATGAGGAATTGTTCATTGTGAGGGTGTGAGGCCCTGGCACAGGGTGCCCAGAGCAGCTGTGGCTGCCCCTGGATCCCTGGCAGTGCCCAAGGCCAGGCTGGACACTTGAAGCACCTGGGACAGTGGGAGGTGTCCCTGCCATGGCAGGGGTGGCACTGGGTGGTCTCTAAGGTCTCTCCCAAACAGGAGACAATGTTCCTGTCCCTCCTCTCACCCTGCAGGCTGTGCATCCTTCCTCAGCCCTGCAGATCCACGTTCCTGCAGGCTCCTGCTTCACTCCCAGCCTGCTGCAGACACGGGCAACACCTGAGTGACCAGCAGCACCTTGTGCCCTGCCACACGTGGAGAGGAAGGGACAAGCTACAGGAAAACCAACCCAAAAATTCCTCTGGGAAGGTGAGGGGCTCAGCCTGTTGGGGGGAGGGTTTAACAAGCCAGGTCCTCTTCCCAGGGACCCTCTGCAGAGCAGGAACTCTGATTTAGGCCCAGTGACACCCAACCTTCCCCCAGCAGCTCCGAGGAGACCCAAACCTGCCTCTCCTCCTGCTTTCCTCACCCCAAACAGCTCCAACCTTGCAAATGCCATCTCAGCCATTTTGGTGGTTTTTTTTAAATCCAAACCAATGGTCCCAGACCATGGAATTTGTCATGCAGAGGCAAAGCTGATGTGTTTGCTTGGCTGGTGCCCTGCCCGTAAGGAAAATACCTGCTGTGAGATCAGCTCAGGCTCACCTGTTTGCTCAGGAGGCCGTGCAGGACTCAGAGCCTTCAGGAGAAGATGAGATAAAACAAACCCGGGGTGGTTCATGGGGTTTGCAGGCTGGGCTCACTGGGAGTGCATGCAGCATTTCACAGATCCCTGGAATCTTCTGGGCTGGAAAACCCCAAGACCACCAAGTCCAGCTGCCAAGGCCACCACTGACCCATGGCCCCAGGTGCCACAACAGCTGCTAAACCCCCCCAGGGATGGAGTCTCCACCTCTGCTCAGGACCTGGACTGCTGTTTCCATAGAGGAATCTTCCCAAAATCCAGCCTGAGCCTGTCCTGGCACAGCCTGAGGCTGTTTCCTCTCATCCTGTCTCCTGTCAGAAGAGCCCAACCCCCAGCTGGGGAAGAGTTGCACTCTCTTGAGTTGCACTCAAAGAGGGTTGAAGGGCACAACTGGGTGCCCACTTTCACCCAGTTTCACCCAGTTTCTCATGCATGAGAGCTCCTCCACCCTCAGGGCCTCTCTGCTGAACTGCCTCTATCAGAATGTCTCAATCCTGCCCTGATAAGCAGAGCCCAACCCAGCTGGCAAATCATTTCTGAATTTATTTGGCATTATTTCCACTCGTGGACTTTGACCCCCACATGCACATAACCCCACGGGCACTCCCCACCCCTGGGGTGCCCCCTCTGCTTCCTGCACCAGGGACAAGACCTGACCTGAGGGGCTGTTCCTGCCCCACCACGCCTGCCAAAGTATTTTGGGGCCTTTCCAGCCCTCTGAGATCAGGGTGAGGGCAGGCAGGGGCTTCAGTGCAGTGGGTTTTTTTGGGAAATCACCCTAAGGACACAGAGCAGAGCAGTGCTTTGAGCCTCTGGCAGCAAGGCTTGGAACTGGGGGGCTCTGTAAGGTCTCTCCCAACTCCCCCATCCCCAATTTTCACTCTTTTTTTCCCTCCTGCAAGCTCAGCAGCCCATCCCCAGGAAAACCAGCGGCGCTGCCTGCTCCCAGCTGGGATTGGAGGAGCATGGAAGGCAGGATTTCCTCCTGGGAGGGAAAGGAGGCGGGGAAAGGAGGGACTCTGTTCCACTCCCGGCAGGAAACACTCCCCTGAGCAGCCTCAGCATCACTGGGGGCCGGGCACCTTCTCCTCCCTGTTCCACAGCACTCTCTTCCAGCCTCCAGCTGCTGCTCCAAGGAGCTGGGACATGCTGGGATTGCCCTCTGGGGCTCCCTGCAGGAGGAAGAAGAAGAAATCCAAGAGCAGAGCTCATGACTAAGCTGTGTCCAGAGAAATTTAATCTCCTCCTGGGCCTTGACCTCACAGCACCCAGTGGAGCTGGGCTGATGCTGGGGCATGGAAAGCAGGCTGGAAATTTCGAATCCGCTCTGCCTGGGTCTGTCTGGGCTCCTTCCGGCTGCACACGGAGCTCTGAGCACAGACAGCTCCACAAAACCAGGTGTTTTTATCAAAACCAAAGGGGTTTTGCATAAAGAGGAGCCACCCTGCACCTTTGGTGCCAGGTGTCAGTGAAAACCATGCAAAGGACGTGAAAAAAACAGCACCAAGAGAGAAGTGAAAACTCAACCTTTTGGGTCTTTTTTAATCCACTCGCTGATTTCACCACACGGAAAATAAAAAAGAACAGTACAAAGAACTGTAAAAAATTCTGATCCTTCCAAGCAAGGTGCATTGCACTGCAGCAGGAAACAAATCATGTGCTGGTTCAAGCCTAGAAAGTAGGAATATTTGGCAAAAACCCCCCCCTGTACCAACAGACAGCATCCACGGAAAGCACGTGTGTCCAAAGGGAAAAGGTTCTGTGCACCTTGATCCTTTGGGACACGTTGCATAAACACCACAAAACTCAACAAACTGGGAGCAAACCCCAGAAGTCTGGGGCAGCCCAGACTGTTGGCAGAACACATCACCCTTGGGAAGTGCTGGTGGGGAGATTTTGGGGGAAAACACCACAATTCAGCCTGGTGTGAGATGTGCCTCTCCCCAGACCCTCTCATTACCCTCAGGAATGCTTGGCTCAGCCTGGGATCCAGGTGCTTGAGGTCCAAAATATTCCCTCCCCTGCTGGCAGCAGGGTGGGATTCCCACAGCCTGGTGCAAGAGAGGGTTTGAAACAGCTCCCAGGACAGAAAAGTAGATGCTGAAAAAACAGAAAGCCTTTCTAAATCATTATTCAGTTTAAAAAAAAACCACAAACCAGGACAAAGCAAGCGTAGAGCACTCACACTCCAAAGAGAGCACACACTCCAAGAACCCCAGCCAGAGCAGCCCAGGAATCCCACACACTGCAGCAGGGTTTGTCTCCCTGCTGTGTCCAAAAAGCCACTGTCCCCTCCCCAAGCCTGGCTGATCCCTCAGGGGCTCTGGAGGGTGTTTTGGGGGGCAGGAGGTTCCCACCCTTTTTCCCCAGAGCTGGTTCAAGCCTAGAAAGTAGGAATATTTGGCAAAAACCCCCCCCTGTACCAACAGACAGCATCCACGGAAAGCACGTGTGTCCAAAGGGAAAAGGTTCTGTGCACCTTGATCCTTTGGGACACGTTGCATAAACACCACAAAACTCAACAAACTGGGAGCAAACCCCAGAAGTCTGGGGCAGCCCAGACTGTTGGCAGAACACATCACCCTTGGGAAGTGCTGGTGGGGAGATTTTGGGGGAAAACACCACAATTCAGCCTGGTGTGAGATGTGCCTCTCCCCAGACCCTCTCATTACCCTCAGGAATGCTTGGCTCAGCCTGGGATCCAGGTGCTTGAGGTCCAAAATATTCCCTCCCCTGCTGGCAGCAGGGTGGGATTCCCACAGCCTGGTGCAAGAGAGGGTTTGAAACAGCTCCCAGGACAGAAAAGTAGATGCTGAAAAAACAGAAAGTCTTTCTAAATAATTATTCAGTTTAAAAAAAAAACACAAACCAGGACAAAGCAAGTGTAGAGCACTCACACTCCAAAAAGAGCACACACTCCAAGAACCCCAGCAAGAGCAGCCCAGGAATCCCACACACTGCAGCAGGGTTTGTCTCCCTGCTGTGTCCAAAAAGCCACTGTCCCCTCCCCAAGCCTGGCTGATCCCTCAGGGGCTCTGGAGGGTGTTTTGGGGGGCAGGAGGTTCCCACCCTTTTTCCCCAGAGCTGCATTCCCAGCCCTGTTTCCCTTTCCCTTCCCTCCACCCTCCTGCTCTCCAAACAACTCCTGGAAGTCCTTTTAGCATCCTAAATGTTTCCTAGGGAAACCCTGAGAACTCTTTAAAGCCAACAGGGACTCTCAAGCTTGCCAAGAGCCAGCAAAAAGGGAAAGGATGGTTTTAGGGTTTGGAGAAGGCCAAGCCCTCCCTCCCCTCTTGGAATGAAGCATTAGGAAATCAAAAGTAGAGCTGCAGCTTTCACAGTGACCAGGAAACAGCTCTGCCCTTGTCCAAGGTGACCACAGGGCAAGGAGATTGTTCCCAATCCTGGCAAGGCCAGAAAAAAAGCCCCCCAGCAGGGAATTTAACCATTCTGGGACTCTTCCCATGCAGTCAGTCAGCAAGTGTGGGACTGGCACACGCCTGGCACCTGATGTGGCACAGCTGGGTGCCCACCTGAGGAGCTCTGGGCTCCCCCTGGAAAAATCCAAAGCAGGAGCCAAGCAGGTACTTTGTGCCCTCTCCAGAAACCTCTGGGGAGTAGAACTGCAGGAATGAAAAGCACCTCACAGGTGTAAGTGGGGCACCAACCCTTGGGCTGACCAGTACCAGCCCAAACTGGAGGGACTGGGAGCTTCACTCATCCCAAACTCCTCAGGGCTTTACATTCCTTCCTTCCCACACCTGACAAGGGCAGGAAGCAATCTTCCCATCTGAATCCCTGACCCAACAGGGCACGGAGCTCCCCCAGCCTGAACCCCCCACCACAACCAACACCCCCAGTGTAACAGCTGAACTGGGAGCACTGGGAGGGGAGAGACCTGCATGGAGCACGAATTAGGAGCTACAAAAACTGCTTCAGCACGGCCAAAGGTGTGTGTGAAAAAGGGAATCTGGGTGTGAGACTGGGAAAGCTGATCAGGGAGAGAAAACCCAAATCTGAGTCTGTGCTGGGTCCATTCCAAACGAGCACAAGAGAACTCACGTGCTCCCAACCTGAGCATCCAAACCCAGCAGGTGGAGAAGGAGGGCAGGAGGAGAGCAAGGCAGCTTTGCTCCCAGGCAAGGGACAGTCCCATGGCTCATTGTGCAGCAGATCCTTAATTTCTCCCCCCAGAAGGAGGGGTCAATCCAGCAGATGGCAAATCCCATTGCATCGGGACACACAAGTTCAGGGTCTGGCTTTTCCAGCAGCCAGACACCCAGGGGGAAAACAAGGCAGCTGGGAAAGGAGCAATTTAGGGAAGTGAGAGGTTTTATCAAGGTGCAGGTGCAAAACAAAAAGCATTTGCCCTCCTTCCCGTGGACTGGAATCCAGCTGTGGCAGCACTGCATCCCCGCCATCATCTGAGGAGGAATCTAGATCTGCAAAGGCAAGAGGAAAGGTTGGCACCACCTGAAAGCTCAGGATTATTCTGCTGACTCCAGTGGGCTGAGAAGCTCCCAAAGCAAACACGAGCTCTTGCCTTTGTTTTCCTAACTTTCCTCTTCCTGTGGCAGAAAATAACGACAGGCACATCTGCCCTGAAGGGCAAGACATGGAACAGGGTTTAAAGGGAGAGAAGAAAGGGATTTCTCCACAAATCCTACCCTTTCTCCCACTAAAATCCTCTCTGACAAGTCATCAGGATCAGTGCCAAAGTCATTCAGCACAGCCCAGCTCGAGACTGTCCCATCTGTGCCCTGGGTCAGCTCTGCCAGCACTTCTCAGTCGTATTTCTCCATTTCCTGGCAAAACCCTGTTTCTGCACCAAACTGGCTTTTCCCAAACTCCTGAGCTGGGGCTTTGGGACCCTTTCTAATGCAAAGGGACAGTATTTTGTGTTTCCAACCCCCACTTTGGGCTGGAATCTCACCTTCTGATCCAGTCTCTGATAATCACCAGATTTGGGCCGTCGACCAGTTTTTGATCTTTTTCCTTCCAGAGCAAAAGCAATGATCTTTGGAGAGAGAAAAATGGAGACAGGGTGAGTGGAACAGCAGCTACCAGCACAGGCTCACCTCTGGTTTTTTGCTCATCTGCTCCCACCACCCTTTTCCTGTGCCCAAGCACTAGAAACATTAAATGCCAGTACTCAACCATTCCTAAGACAGACAAGGAGATTTGCTCAACAAGCAGAAAACAGTAAGAATTTTCTTTTTTTTTTTTTTTTCCTCCCTCAAAACCAGCTTTATGTGAGAAAACACAACCCCAATCTCGTGTTGCTGCTACAGAAAACTGCCAGCAGGCAACTGTCAGAAATAAGATGGAGGGATCTCACAACCCTTTGTGGTTTCACCTCTGAAAACCAGCAGCAGAGCTGAGAACACCCAGTTCCCACCAGAGCCAGCCCCATTCCTGCTGCTGTGGGACCACACAAACGTGGACCAAACTGGGAGATACTGGTGAGAAACCAGTCAGGATGAGGGGAAAGGGCTGGTCCCACCTGCCACCAAGATATTTTATGAAAAATCCCTTGGCCCAGGAAGGTGAGAAGCCTCAGAGGAAAAGAAAAACAGTATTGTCTGCTTGCTTCTCCCTGTGTTTTGCAGCTTTGGAATGTGGCAGGTGCATCTTTGACTGGTTCCATGTGAATTGTTTTTACTTCATGACCAGCCCCAGTCCAGCTTTGCTGGCCTCTGATCTGTCAGGGGTTTTTATTAATTATTCATTCCTGTCTAGCCTTCTGTTTGTGTCCTTCCTCTATGGTTTAGTATTTTAAAAATTATAATATAATATCATAATATATTCATGTATTATCATATAATTATGATATATTATCATATATTATGGCTGATGCTTTGTGTGAAGAGACATGAATCTTGACTCCATGTTTCAGAAGGCTGATCTATTATATTATATATATTATATTAAAATGATATACTAAAACTATACTAAAAGAATAGAGAGAAAAGGATCCATCAGGAGGCTGGAAAGGACAAAAATGGAATGAATAACAAAGGCTTGTGACTCCCAGAGAGTCTGAGCCAGCTGACTGTGATTGGCCATTAATTAGAAACAACCATCATGCACCAAACACAGCTGCACCTGCTGCATTCCACAGCAGCAGACAGTTATTGTTTATACATTTCTTTCCTGAGGCTCCTCAGCTTCTCAGGAGAAAAATCCTAGCAAAGGATTTTTCATAAAAGATCATGGCTACAATATATAATATATTATCCTATAATAATAATATTTATAAAGTATATTAATATATTATCATATCTATTCAATAACAAACCAGCCTTCTGAGAAATATGGACTCAGATTCATCTCCTCCCTCCTCCTGGGACCCTCAGAAGCACTCCAAGCCCCAGGGCAAGGCCGGGGGCTCCAGCAGGGCTGCTCACCTTGCGTTTGTTGTGGTAGGCCACGTACAGGGCAGCCACAATCACAGCTGTGCTCACCAGGTAGGCAAAGAAGTGGCTGCTCTCCGAGCGGGCCCTGGGCAGGGAGGGGACACTCTTGTCCCTGTGCAGATCCAAGGAGGTGTCACTGCCCTCCTCGGCTTTGGCCACGTCCTCCACGGCGCTCTCTTCGTTTTCCAAGGAGCTGTCGCCCTCCCCAGGGGAGGGAGCTGGCTGTGACACAGGGCTCTGCTCCTCCTGGGACTTCTGTGCGCCCTCCTGGCCGTGAGGCTGCTCATCAGCAGCGCTGCCCTGGCTCTCAGCCTGGGCCTGCTGCCCTCCTTGGCCAGCTTGGTTCCTGTCACTGCTGCCCTGGCTGGTGCCACCCTGGGTGTTGCTCTGGTCCTGGTTGGTGCTGTCCTGGGTGTTGATGTTCTGCTTGGTGCTGCCACTTGTGTTCTTGTCCTTGCCATCACTGCCCTGAGTGCTGCCCTGCTCCTTCTTGCTGTCGTCCTGGGTGTTGCTGCCCTGGGTGTTGCTGTTCTGCTTGTTGATGTTCTGGTTGGTGTTGTCCTTTTTGGTGCTGCCATTTGTGTTCTTATTGTCATCTTTGCCATTGCTATCCTTGTCATTGTTGCTCTTGTCCTCTTTGCTGCCCCCGTTCTCGGTGCCCCCTGCCTGGCTGACACTCTTCTGCCCACTGTTGATGTTGTTCTGGCTGCCACTTTGGCCATTGATGCTGCTCCCTGTATTGCCCTGGCTATCAGTGCCACTGCCTGTGCTGCTCTGGACACCAGTGCCACTGCCTGTGCTGCTCGTGCCTCCAGTGCTGCTCCCCGTGTTGCTCTGGCCATCAGTGGCACTGTTGGCATTGCCCTGGCCATCAGTGGCACTGTTGGCATTGCCCTGGCCGCCAGTGGCACTGTTGGCATTGCCCTGGCCATCAGTGGCACTGTTGGCATTGCCCTGGCCATCAGTGGCACTGTTGGCATTGCCCTGGCCATCAGTGGCACTGTTGGTGCTGCCCTGGCCAGCAGAGCTGCCCGCTGTGCTCCCCTGCCCACTGCTGCCTGTTTTCCCTGTGTCACCACTGTTGCTGTTCTGGCTCACAGCTCCTTGCTGCCCTGCTGCACTGCTGCTTGCACCATTGCCGTGTGCACCTTGGTCACCCTGAGCAGCCTCTGTGCCTTTCTGGGACTGTTTTTTCTTCTTCTCCTCGTCGTCGGTGCCCTTTCCAGTGGGATTGTTGTCCTGCTGTTTGTCTGTGCCGCTCGTGCCTGTTTGGGGGTCACCACTGCTGGACTTCTCGTCATTCTTCTGCTCGTTCCCGCTCGCTGTGGGTGTGCTCGTGTGCTCGTGGCTGCCAGCCGCTCCGGCTGCCCCAGACAGCGCGGAAGATCCGCCGCTCTCCGCTTGCGAGGTTTCTGCAGCGGCAAACACGGGGAGCCCGGTCAGCGGGGGCCGAGGGGAGACCCCCGAGGGGCGCGGCACGAGGGGACACGCCACAGGAGCGGGGGAGCCGAGGGGAACGGGAAGCTCGGGGGAGCGGGGCTGCCGAGGCCGGAGAGGGAACCGAACGCGGCGGAGCCCCAAGGGCAGAGGACGCCCCCAAACCGAGCGCGGTGCCTGACCCACCCCCGCCCCAAGGGCTTCGCTGCCCTCTCCCGCCCCCATCGCAGCGCCCGGCCCGGCGTACCGGCGGCGCAGAGCCCCTGGAGGAGGAGCAGCAGCAGCGGGAGCAGCGGCAGCGCCCGCGGGGCCTCCATGGCGGGCGGGCCCTCAGCGCCGGCTCGGCCGCTTCCGGGCACGGCTCTCGCGAGAACGCGAGGGAACGGCAGGGAGCGAGAACGGCCGAGAGGGGGCGGAGACTGAGCGCGACTGGGCGGGGTTTGAGCGCCTGGGCGGAGCCTCGGTGGCTTGATAATGGAGAGTTGTGGGCGTGGCCGCGCTGGTGGGGCGGGGCTTGTTCCGGCTGGGGGCGGGGCTTGAGAGCCCCTTTGGGAGGCGGTTGGCGCCTCCTGGTGGGCACATCCCTGCGCGGTCACAGCCGCATTTTGGGGTAAAACCCACAGATTTGGGGTAAAACCCACAGGTTTGGGGTAAAACCCACAGATTTGGAGTAAAACCCACAGATTTGGGGTAAAACCCACAGATTTGGGGTAAATCCCGCCGGTTTGGGGCAAAACCCGCCCATCTGGGGTCTGTTTCCCTGCCCTGAGAGCCTGGGACGGGGAGTCAGTGAAGACAGGCGGCAGGAAATCTGGGCTCCTTTTCCTTTTCCTTTTCCTTTTCCTTTTCCTTTTCCTTTTCCACAGCTCTGGAGAACCTGCTGCTTTTGGATAACCCGGTATTTTTCAGGTATTAATTATTTATTTATTTACCCTGTTGCTTTCCGGATTCTATTTACTTTTTTCGGATAACCTGCTATTTTTCAGACGCCGGTCCATTTTTTTTGGATAACCTGTTGTTTTCCTTTCTTGGCCCAAGCGGGCATGTCCTGTTCCAGAGCAGGAAACTGGCTGTGCCCGCCAGCAGACACCCAGAACTGTTCTCTTCTTTCAGATTCTCTGGTTTAGTCTGTCAAATCTCCCTTCTCCAGGCTGAATATCCCGTCTCCAGCAGGAATCACTCTTCCATGGGTTCACGGCCCGCTCCAGTCGCTCCATTTAACCCTAAAACACAGGAAAAACGTCACATGGAAACCAGCTGGGTCCCACACGGTGACTGGGAATGATCCTGCCTTGGAGTGTGGCGGATTGGGGCTGATTTTCTCCTCTTTTCCCAATCCTCTGGGCACTCCCAGCTCAGTTCAGCACGCTCCAGCCGTCCCTGCTGCTCGGCCCTGCCCGTGCCAGCCTTTCCAGGGAGACCAGAGCCGCTGGCCCGAGGCTTTTTCGGGATTTTAGCCGAGCACTGAGGCTGTTTCTCACGCCTGGCCCTCACCCACCCCCTGGAAGTCAAGAGGGATTGAGCAGAGGCTGAGTTTGTGCCCCTGGGGATGGAATTCTGCCCATGGATGAGGCTGGCACAGCCCTGATCCAGCATTTCTGCTGGGATCCATCAGGATGAGGAGGAGCACTGACCTCCCCTCACCTGCTGGCCGATGGCAGCTGCTCCTCCTGGATCCTGGATCATGGATCCTGGGGTATCCCAGGCTGGGAGGGACCCCCAAGGACCACGGGTGCAGCTCCTGGACACCCCAACACCTGAGCACGCTCTCACCTGAGCAGGGCTCTGCATCCCACCTCCAGTTTTGGGGCGTTCCTGGTGCCCTCTGCTCTCACCAACCCCTGCAGATTCACTTTTTGGGGACGGCTCTTTCCCTGAGCAGGCTGGACACGCGGATCTGGCCTTAATTAACGCTAATTGGGGTGTTTTACCGTGCTGTCCCAAGGCCTGGTGTCAGGATAATAAAGTCCTCACCTCGCCCGACGTGTCTGCATCCCCCATCCCGCCCCCTTCCCCCCGAGGGCTAATCTGGGCAGGATAAAGGATCAAAAGGAGAAACAATTAGCAAATGGAAGAATTTAATGATGCTAATTAAAATGTATTAAGTGTAGCCACTGCCTCTGCACCAGCTGCTCTGGCAGGAGCCCTGAGGACGGGAGCAGCAGCCTTACCCCGGACATCTGGCGCTCCCTCCCCTCCAGCCCCCGAAAAAAAAGAGGTTTGAAGAAACCTCAGAGCTCGTGGTGCAGCCCCTAATTAGCTCCATCTCTGCAGGAGACCCCTGGGACCTCATTAGGCTTTTCAATTAGTGCCTGGCCAGCCTGCGGGGGGGCAGGGCTGGGAAGGGAGGGGTGGCTGGGATGAAGGAATCGTGTTTTGGGGACAGGAGGAGCCGCCCAGGTGCCCCCAGCGAGGCTCTGTGCCCAGCCCCTGGCCAGGAACCCACGGGGCAGTGGCCAGGGGACAGCTGGGGAGGGTCCCTGACCTTTCCAGGCGCTCAGGGAACGCTTTGGGGCTGGATGGAATCTTAAAGGTGACCTCGTTGCACCCCCCTGCCATGGCAGGGACAGCTCCCACTGTCCCAGGTGCTCCAAGTGTCCAGCCTGGCCTTGGGCACTGCCAGGGATCCAGGGGCAGCCACAGCAGCTCTGGGCACCCTGTGCCAGGGCCTCACACCCTCACAGGGAACAATTCCCAGTTCCCAATCTCCCATCCAGCCCTGCCCTCTAGCAGTGGGGAGCCATTCCCTGTGTCCTGTCCCTCCATGCCTTGTCCCCAGTCCCTCCCCAGCTCTCCTGGAGCCCCTTGAGGCACATTCCCACTGCTGGGGACTATCCCAGACCCCCCCACATCCTGGGCTGCCGGCTCCATTTCACCTCCTGGCTCTGAGGACAAGTTAAATCATGGGGAACATCACCCAAAACTTGTCCAAAGCTGAGCAGTGGAGCCGCCAGACCTCCTGGTCACATCGTCCCCGATGGAAATACGAAGGATGTCCAAGTTTTTTCCTACAACAAAGACAAACCCCAGAGTTCTCCTCTTCTAGCACCACGGAATGGTTCAGGTTGGGAGGGACCTTAAAGAACAACATGCTCCAGTCCCCTCCCATGGGCAGACAGACCTCCTGCAGAAGTATTCCAGAGGACAAGTGAAATCCAGAGGGCCCCATTTTCCGTGGACAGCCACGCTGAATTGTCACCCAGCTGCAGGCGTGACGGGGACATGGATCCCTCCATCTGTTCCAGTGGGCACCCAGCGCTGGGGCACTGCTCCCCTGGTGTCACCTTCTTCCCCAGGAGCAGGGCTTGGTGGCCAATTGCTCCTGGCAGGGATAATCCCACCCTGCCCCAGCTCCAGAGCACCCCGAAAGCTTTGGAACAGATGTTCCTTTTCCGTATGGGAAAACACTGAGTCAAACAAAGGAATATTCTCCTGCTGAAGCCCAACATCTGTTTGAAGCTGTCTGGCTCTGGCTCGGATTTAATCCTTGTGACAGGTCTCTCCATGCCTCTAATGTCCCATGAAATCCAATTCAAGGGGCTGCTTGTGCACAGCCTGCTCCTGGTGCTGGGGAGAGCGGGGCCGCGCGTCCTCCAGGCGCTGCTCACCAAAAACCGCTTTCTTGGAACGGTTTCTCTCAAAAAAGCTCCGTTTTGCCTCTTTTCAAGCCACGGCCACGCACGTTCTGGGTGACACCCTAATCCCCTCTGCCCCAGCTGCACGACACGTGGCTGCTCCTCCCCAGGAGCAATCCTGCTCCAGCCCAGAATTCGCACAGATTTTTCCTCTCTGGAAGCAAGAAATCTAAAATAATTTGGAGTGTGGAATGGAAGCACGTCCCAGATCTGGGTGTGGCCACAGCAGGGATGCTCAGGGCACTCGGAGGATTTGGTGGCACCCAACATTTCTGTGAGCTGCGCTCTCTGCTCGCGGCTCCCAGCTCGGCTCTGGCAGCTCTGGATGCTCCAAGCTGGCAATTCCAGCTGTCCACAGGATGGTCCTGAGCTGGATAGAGTAGCCATGCTCCTGCTGGAGGTGCCACTGCTGCTTGCAAAGGCATCAGGAGCTTTCTCAAGGTTTTGGAGCCAGCCCCAGGTGTGTCCCCAGGGCTCATGTCAGTGCCCGTGGCTTGGCCCTGGCTCAGGTGTGAGTTTTTGTAGCTCTGCCCAGCTCTGGTATGAAAATCCTCAAATCCAGGTGTTTTCTGCTGCAGATATGGACGCCAACATCCTGCACATCTGGAAAACACAGACAGATCCTCCTCAGTCCCTGTGAGGCTCCCTTTCCCCTCTACCTGCAGGCAGGTGACTGCTGCTGCTTCACTTCCTTAAAAATACTTCCCTGGTGGCTTCTCAGCACTGGAAAGGAGAAGAGAAATGTCAGGACAGGAGGAAAAAGTGTCACTGATGCCCCAAAAGCACCAAAGTCCCACCAGGCCCAGCAGCTATGGGATGAGCTCAGCCACAACCACGCCTGGGAATGGAGGACACCATGCTCCCCAAAATGCAGGAGGGATGAGGGTGGAGAGCAGCCAGGCAGGGCAGGGAGTTCCAGAGGGGAATGCAACAGGACTGTGAACCCCGTAAATTAGCTCCAGGCAGGTGCAGCTCCAAGCCAGTCTGCAACAGAAACAAAAATCGTGAGTTCCAGGCGGAAAATTGGGTTTTTTTCCCTGCTGAAATACCAGGAGAGGGAAGAGTCCTGATACACCCAATATGGAACTGACTCCAAATGAGTTGAAAATCCATCAGGCTAAATTAGCTCCAGGCAGGTGCAGCTCCAAGCCAGTCTGCAACAGAAACAAAAATCGTGAGTTCCAGGCGGAAAATTGGGTTTTTTTCCCTGCTGAAATACCAGGAGAGGGAAGAGTCCTGATACACCCAATATGGAACTGACTGAGGTCTCCAAATGGGTTGAAAATCCATCAAGTTGGTTTTCTGCTGGTCCTTTTTCATCCCTGGTTTGCAAGAAGCAGGCCCAGAGGACCCAGTACACACCAGTAACTCCCCCTCCCCGGCTTCTCGGGCACTGGTTCACCAACCCCCCATGTCCTGATGCCTGGGTAACTCCAGCAAGCTTTACACTGCTGGTGGACACCCCAAAATCCCCCTGAGCCCATCGACAGAGGGGCTGGACCTCGGGAGCAGGACTGGGATTCCATCCCGAGGTATTTCCCAGGAAGGTGGCAGAGGAAAAGTGGCGAGCGCTTCCCACACAGACCACACTCACACCACGAGCTGCAGCTGTAGTTTTATTTCCTTTTGTGAAAAATAACAGGATTTTGAGGTGATAAAAACACAACCCCTCCCAGGGCTCAGCCCCAGACCCTGCCCACCCCAGCACGAGCGCGGGCAGGAGCAGCACCGACGAAGCAGCATCCCCGGGGCAGGGCCAGCTCCTTGCCAGGACGGAGCTGGGCGCGGGAGCAGGATTTTGGGAGCAGCTGGAGGCCTTCCTGCTCCTGGAGCCGGGATGGAGTGCCAGTTCCAGTCAACTCCTGCCGTGTTTGGTGCTGGCATCACCGTGCGGGGCTCATCCCCGTGCCCCACGGCAGCGACGGGCACTCAGCTCATCCCAGAGACCCCCATCGTCGGCACCTTGTGGAGGGTCTATTCCATTATTTTTTTTTTCCTTTTTTTTTTTTTTCTCCTTTTTTTTTAATAAAAACAGTCTTTAGGTCGACTGCTGGCAGCAGCTCTGAGCAGAAAGCCCCTTCCTCCAGAGTCTGCTTCCAAAGAGTTCAGAAAGGGTCAAATATTGACCAATAATGATTTTGGCTGCTTTTGAATCTTGATTGTGGCTTCTGCAATGTACAGCGGGGAGGGGGCGTGGGGGAAGCGGACAGGGGGGCAGGACTGTCCCTCAGTCAGCAGGTTTGGTGACCAGGGACAGGGGCTGCGTCTGCAGCACGGCCAGGGCGGCCGGCACGGAGCCGGGGGGGGCGGCCAGCAGGGCCGTGGGGGTCACCGAGGCAAAGGGGACAGGCCTGGAGAGCAGCGAGGGCGGGCTGCCGAGGCTGGAGGAGGAGGAGGAAGAGGAGGAGGAGGAAGAAGAGGAGGCTTTGCTGGCGAGGACGGCGAGCTGGGCCCTGGCCTCGGGCTTGGTGGTGAGCGAGAGCGGCTGGGCCTGCTCCGAGTGCGTGGCGGCCGGCGCGGCGGGCGAGGCCAGCGCGGCCGACGGCGTGGCCGGCGAGTCCAGCATGCTGCCGTGGGACGAGGCCGGGCTGGCGCACGGCTTCTCGGCCGGCAGGTAGGGCACGCAGGGCTTCTTGCTCCGGGAGGGCAGCGAGCCTGCTGGGGGGGACAGGCAGGCCGTGAGGGGCGCGGCGCGGCGCGGGGGCGGCCGGGCGGGGGGTACTCACTGTCGGCGTCGTGGCTCTGCTGCTGCTGCTGCTGCTGCTGCTGGGCCAGCTTCTCGCGCTTCCGCTTCTTCTTCTTGCCCTGGAAAAGAGAGTTTCAGCTCCTGCGGCGGCTGCTGCGGTGGGGAACGCGGCTGGCGGAGTATCTGCAGGGGCTTGGCGCTGTCAGCCATGGCCCCAGCAGCCTGAATTCTGAATTCTGCCCCCCGAGCACAGCCAGCACCCCGAATTCTGCCCCCCAAGCACAGCCAGCACCCCGAATTCTGCACTCCACGTACAGCCAGCTCCCTGCCAGCACCCCCGAGCACCCCAAATTCTGCTCTCCAAGCACAGCCAGCTCCCTCCCAGCACCCCAAATTCTGCCCAAGCACAGCCAGCCCCACCCAGCATCCCAAACTCTGCCCCCCGAGCACAGCCAGCACCCCGAATTCTGCCCTCCATGCACAGCCAGCTCCCACCCACCATCCCAAACTCTGCCCCCCAAGCACAGCCAGCACCCCAAATTCTGCCCTCCAAGCCCAGCCAGCACCCCCAGCACCCCAAACTCTGCCCCCGAGCCCAGCCAGCCCCTGGGAGGGCCGGGCCCACACGTACGTAGTTGTCCCGCGCCGACCAGGTCGGGTAGAGCTGCGAGTGCAGCTGCCGCTCCTTCCGCGCCAGCTCGTAGTACTTGGCCTGCTCCTCCCGCGAGAGCGAGTGCCACTGCGGGGCAGAGCACGCTGGGGACCCCGGAGCCAGCCCAGGAACCCCAAAGCCAGGTGGGGGGTCCTGGGCTGGCAGTGCCCAGGTGAGGGGTCTGATCAGGGCAGAGGGAAGCCAGGAGCTCTGAGGGGTCCCAGGGCTCCCCAAGCTGGCAGTGCCCAGGGGAGGGGTCTGATACAGGGGGGAGGGAAGCCAGGGGCTCTGGGGGGTCCCGGGGGTCCCGTACCCGCCGGCCCAGGATCTGGTTGATGGCCGCGCTCTCCTTCAGCGTGCACTCGGCCACCACCTTGGCCCTCATCTCCTTCATGTACAGCATGAAGGCATTCAGAGGCTTCTTGATGTGGGGCTTCTTCTCCTCCTCCTTCTTCACTGCCACGGGGGATTTCCTGCCACGGCAAGGAGCGGGATGGGGGGGGTCAGGACCCCTCCCCAGGAGCAGCCCCCACCCCCAGGACCCCCGGCCCCCACTCACGAGCTGCCTGCAGGGCTGGAGCTGGGCTGGGAGGGCTCCTGCTTGACGATGGGCGAGACGATGGTGGGGTGGGGGATGCCCGAGGGGTGCAGCCCGTGCGCGGGCGGCGGGACCATGTGCGGGGAGAAGCGGCTGGACATCAGACTGCAGCGGGGGGACACGCAGGAGGGGGGTCACAGGCAGCCAAGGAGCCCCCCCCCGAGAGCCTCCTGGCTTCAGAGACCACCTTCCTCAACCCAGCCGAGCTGGAAAGGCTGGGAACATGCTGGAACCCCAAAAGCACGCTGGAAACCCCGAAACTGTGCTGGAGCCCCAGTCCACCCTGGAAACCCCAATGCACCCTGGAAACCCCAAATCCACTCTGGAAACCCCAAATCCTCACTGGAAAACCCCAATCTACCCTAGAAACCCCAAATCCACCCTGGAAACCCCAAATCCATCCTGGAAACCCAATTCCACTCTAGAAACCCCAATCCACCCTGGAAACCCCAAATCCATCCTGGAAACCCCAAATCCACTCTAGAAACCCCAATGCACCCTGGAAACCCCAAATCCACTCTGGAAACCCCAATTCCACTCTAGAAACCCCAAATCCACTCTAGAAACCCCAATGCACCCTGGAAACCCCAATGCACCCTGCAAATCCCAAATCCTCTGCACTTCCCAAAGCCACGCTGGACACCCTGAGTCCACCTGCAAGCCCCCAGATCCCACCCCAGCTCTGAGATGGTGACACTGGTCCAGCCCCAGCAATGCCCTGAGCCCATGGGATGTCCCACTCCTCCAGCCCTGGGGACAAGCCTTGCCCTCTGGGGGCATTTTCAGTGTCCTGGGACCTCTCTGTGCCAAACCCCAAATCCTCACTGGAAAACCCCAATCTACCCTAGAAACCCCAAATCCACCCTGGAAACCCCAAATCCACTCTGGAAACCCCAATTCCACTCTAGAAACCCCAAATCCACTCTAGAAACCCCAATGCACCCTGGAAACCCCAATGCACCCTGCAAATCCCAAATCCTCTGCACTTCCCAAAGCCACGCTGGACACCCTGAGTCCACCTGCAAGCCCCCAGATCCCACCCCAGCTCTGAGATGGTGACACTGGTCCAGCCCCAGCGATGCCCTGAGCTCGTGGGATGTCCCACTCCTCCAGCCCTGGGGACCAGCCTCGCCCTCTGGGGGTATTTTCAGTGTCCTGGGACCGCTCTGTGCACATGCTCTGTGTGCAGCCAGGTGTCCCAAAGCCAGTGCCAGCCCCGGGGTGGCCCTGAGGGTCCCTGCCCTCCCGAGACCCACCTGGACATGGAGGCATTCATGGCCAGGGCGGGATACGGGTGCCGGAAGCCACCAGCAGGAATGGAGTACACGGGCTGTCCTTGCCTACAAAAACACAAGTTTCAGGGTGAAAAAAAATCCCTTTCCTCTTCCTCGGAGTGGTCTTCAGCTGATTTCCATCTGCAAGGTTCCCAAATCTTCCAGCAGCAGGGAGTCCCTCCCTTCCCACCCCGCCAGGAGCCTGCAGCATCCTGCTGAGCCTGCAGGAGAAGTGGAGAGAGCAGGAGGAGGAAGAGGAGGGTGTCAGTGAGCCTCCCAGGGTCCCCATGCCAGGGTCAGCCCGTCCTTACTGTGGCACCAGCCAGCCCAGCGGGTGTGGCAGCTGCCCCACGGCTCCAGGTGACAGCGGGTAGTAGGGGGGCAGCTCGGGGGGGTGCGGCGGCCGTGGGATCCCTGTGGGGGGAGAGGGAGCCAGGAGGGGGGTCAGAACAGGGGCACGGCAGCCTCAGAGCCCCCCCTGCCCTCCAGCACCTTTTCCCTGAGCACCCCAGATCCCTTTGAGCACCCCATTTCCCACTGAGCACCTCACATCACCCAGGCTGGGCAGAGCTGAAACAGCCAGAGCAGAGCCCTGGGGAGATCCCCACACCCCAGCCTGAGCTGTCACTGGGCAAGGACCCCCCCAGGTCCCTGCCTGCACCCCCAGCCCCCTCCCAGATTGGGCTGAGAGGCAGAGGCAGCATCCATGGGAGAGTCCCCCCTTCCCACTCCCCACAGCTCCCCCTGCTCCCCCAGAGGGTGTCCCTCACCCCCTGCTCCCCCAGGTGTCCCCCAGCCCCATTCCCCTTGCTCCCCCAGCTCTGTTCACCCCCTGCTCCCCCAGAGGTGTCCCCCACCCCATTGCCCCTGCTGCCCCACACATGTCCCCCAGCTCTGCTCATCCCCTGCTCACCCC